>NW_027648722.1:0-37679 GCF_051294905.1 Botryllus schlosseri | reverse complement strand
TCATAATCAATTTAAATCAGCATATTTTGAATCTCAAGCAGATGCTAAATTTCAAGAGATTAAAGAATTCTATCTTACTAGCAAAATTCCACAAATTAAAGAACAGGCTCTTGTTGGTATTTCACTTTGTAAAAAAGCAGAAAACTTATAATGCACTTATGAAAAATATTAAATTTGTACCAAGTTTTGATACAATTTATCTTTTTAATGCACTTTCTTTCAATTTTAATTTTAGAGACAATGTTATAGAATATTTCATTACTAATTTTGCTGAAATTAAAAAGCATATTAAAGATGCTGGGTTAATTAGACACTGTATTGAATCAGTTTGTACAAAAACAGTTACTGGTCCTATGTTTAATTTATTATCAGAATTTATTGAAAAATATAAAGATGATCCTGAAGTTAAAACACCTATTTCAATATCAGCTGAATCATTGAAGTACAAAACTAAAATTAGAGAACATTTTAAAGATATTTCCTTGCTAAAATAAAATATTTCATGAATTTTCATTTTTTTGTAAATATTTTATAAAAAAAACTCTTAAAAAATTATCTATGCTATATTATACTTAAATATATAAAATAATTATTTAAAAAGAAAATGAATACTTTTATTATCAAATTCAAAAGAATATTTATACTATGTAAATAAAAGATTGATAATAATACAAATTAAAAATCCTTAAGATATTATTTTTAAATTTAGAGGAATTATTTTATGAAATAATTGAGGTATAATATAAAAATAATATGAATAGTTTAAATGAATTTATATTAAAAGACTTAAAATATGAAATATTTAATGAAAAAAAAATAGTTTATTAGTAACTAGTGCTATAAAAATATAGATATAAATTCTAAGTTTAAAAATAAAAACACATAAAACACATAAAACCCATAAAACCCATAAAACCCTTAAAACCCATAAAATACATAAAACACATAAAATACATAAAACACATAAAACACATAAAAATTTTTTAAATATTTATGTATTTATTACGAAAAAACTTTACGTATTTTTTAACATAAATGTGTAAACTTAATAAACATCTTAATTAAATTTCATTTTATGGTGATTGAGTTATAAAGATATAGCACGAAATTTATATAATTTTAATAATCAAACTTAACAATAACATTATAAATAAAAATAAAATTACGTTGAAAAATTAGGATATAAAATATTAAAATTGATAAAAAATTATACATATTCATATAAAAAATTAAAGAATTTAAAAATCTAAAAAAAATGTATTAAATATTGTGATAAAATGTTAAATATTTTAGAAGATATTGTACATAATAAATAGCTATGGCCGAAAAACATAAAAGACATAAAAAAAATAATTTAAATGAAATTTAAAAATTATTCAAATTAAATAAGATAATTGTCTTAAATTAAGATTGCAAAATATGAATAGGTTTTTAAAATTTAATAATGTAAGTTAATATATTTTAATATTATAAAAATATAAAATTATGAAAACATTTTTTAGTTGGAATAACATATTTGAATGAGAAAACAAGATGTATTAAAAATAAAACAATGTTAAATCATGAGTTTGATAAATAATTTGAGCCCATTTGAATAATATTTCGTAATTTTTTTATAATTAACATCAAAATAAATTGTTGACTTTGAATATCTAAATAATTTTATAGATTAAATTTATATTTAATTTAAATTTTCTTTTTCGACATTAAATAATTTTTAAATTTCTATATGTCAAATCTAAAGAAATTTTAAGAAAATAATAATTATAGGAATAATCGAAAATGTAGATTTAGAAACTTTGGAAAATTTTCAAAATTTAAATCTTCAAATTGTAGATGTTTTAATCATAATTAAAATTAATCTCTCCAAAATATTTTTAATAAACATGAATCAAATTAAATATATTACAATCATAAATGATGAAAATTATAACAGAAAGATTAAATCTTGGCTATTGATTCTAAAGATAAGATAATTTCAAATAATAACAATTTAAGCATGAAAAGACTCATAAGTATTATATTTACCTTATTTATATCATTATCATTTAATTTTAAGATTATATTGACTGAATTTTCAAAAATAAATTTAAGTTTATAATATCATTAGTTTTGGGAGTTTATTAAGTAGTATATTTTGTGCAATTTTTAGAAAAGAAATTTGTACAAGTTTTTTTATTGGGGTGTTCTTTTGTATTACATTTTTAATAATTTTATTAGTTGTTAACCTAAAAAGAAATTATTGTTTATAATTTTGTTCAAAAATTTTAAATTTATCATATTTAATTTATGGAATTGGTATTGTATACTAAATTTAAAATTTAGATTTTTATATCCAATTTATAGCACCAAATACTCATAGGTTTTTTTTCTTAAGCTAATAGGAGCAACTGGCATTGAGCGGGGAGGTATTGTTTCATTATTAATTGTTAAATATTTTAGTTACTATAAATTTTAATTGTGAAATACTTTTATTAACTTGTTTATTAATTAATTTTATTTGAGCAATTTTTTTATTACACTTCTTCATTTAAACTTCAAAATTGAAAATTTTAATTAAATAAGATTAAAAATTTATAAGGGCTGAGAAATTCTCTATTATAGCGATCTCAATATTGCATTTTATGAGAAAATTTTGTAATTTTAAAAATGAAATAATCATCAAACTACTTGATATTTTAACAGATTATAAATCTAGTGCCTGTGTTTTACTAAAATTTACATTAAATCAGTTTATAGGAACTTTTTAAATTTCATTTTATTAAATACGCATCACGATTTAGTAAAAAAATTATAATTTAATTTAATAGGATTATATATTATTAATTTGATTTTTAATACATAATTTAAAACATTTTTTTTTCACTGAATATGCATTTTTTATTTTAAATTTTAGTGTTGCTACTACTTTACCACTAACATTTACTTTTAGTCTCTTCTTAATTTAATTTTTTAGGAAGTTGCTTTCATTAAATTAATGCCATTTGGGCAAATTGATGTTAATCAAATTTTATTAATTGTAGTGATGATAATTTTCTGGTTTTCAATTTATTTATTTATTTTTTTTGCATATTTCCTGGTAATTAAAATAGTAATAACAGAATTTATTTGTACTTGTAATTTTCAATAAAAATTTTATTTAATATTATTTTATTTTTAAGATTACAATTTCAGAATTATTAAAATTTTTGATATTTGAAATAGACTAAGTTTAATAATTTATAAATTTATCAATTTATTTTTATGATATTTTAATTAAAATAAAATATATTAAAATGAAATTTATACCTAATTGATAAAATAAAAATCGTTACTTTAGACTATTAAAATATAAAGTTTTAAAAATATAATTTTTATAATATTAATAGAATATTGTTATTAATCATTGAGTTTATAGGTTATATTCAATTACATGAGTTAAAATTAATAAAAAATTAATTTAATCATTGCTCCTCAAGTCTCAGGTGGTAAAAACAAATGTTTATCAATAATCATATTTAATAGTAAATTTTAGAAATCTTTTATTTTACAGATTAATACTTTGATAAATAAAGGTAACTAATCTTTTATAACAAAGCATATAGAGCATATCTAGCTTTCTCGAGATTAATAAATTATAATTATCAATTTAAGATTTTAAATTTAATGAACATACATTCAAGATTAAATTTTATCAAATGAAAACATATTTGTTTTAAGTACTACATTGTTTCATTTTTACTTCTATATAATTTATTTATATTTTCTACTATTTAAATAAATAATAAAATTTATGTTTGATGAATTAAGGGGCTTTGGTAGTTGTTGGATTTGACTATGTTATTCACAAATTCAGATTATTTGTAAATTTTTAAATTTTTAAATTTGATTTGTTGAAATTTTATTCAAATTTTATCTTGAAAAAGCAAATTCTTTTAAAAAATAAATTTTCATTTTCAATTAGATTAACTTTATTTAATATTTAAAATGATAATTTCTAACTTTTAAAAATCTTTATCAACTGATAAACTTATCAAATTTTAACAATAAATTATAGTTATAATATGTAAAAAATATTGATTAATATATTATTTTCATAATTATGTGGTTTTACCATTATAAAAAATACCTTTATATATAGAATAATTTCTGTTTTTTTTGCATAAATTTCGTAAAATTGATGTCAAAGTAAAACATATTTATTTTATAGTTTTTGTGAAAACATTTATATTTAAATACATGGTTTTATAATTTGATAAAATAGAATTAAAATTGAATTTTAAAAATTTAAATAAAGTGATATCATATAAATGAAATTTATAAATAATTATTTAACATCGAAGAATGATAATCCTTAAAATAATTTTTAAGGACTTTTTTATAAATATATAATATTTTTGATGATTTTTACTATTCTAAAATTTATTTAGATTTAATGAAAAAATTTTTTTATAGATCGTTTGAAATAAAATTTTAAAGTGAAAAAAATTTAAATTTCAAAGTTCAAAATATTTTAGTACACTTTATTTTAATAATATTATAAAATTTCACATTTAACATAAATAAATTATAAATTATTGAATATGTATAATTCGTCAATTAGGAGCTTTATATAGATTATTTTATTAATTTAACTTAAAATATTAAAAAGTTATATAAAATAGTAAAGTTTATACATACAAAATATAAGTTAATTAAAATTTAATATATTTAAATAATTTTATCATATTAATTAATTTTGACTTATATAATTGCTATCAATTTAAGGAATATATTTTAAAAAAATTAAATAATTCACCCCTAAATGAAAATTTGTAATGAATCAATATTAAACAATTATTTTAATATTGGGGTTACATTAATTACAATATTATTGAGTAATAATTTTGTTAAAGCAACAACTTCTCTACAAGAATGTGATTTAGCTTTTTGTATTTTGAGATAGAAAAATCTTTTTCAGAATTAATTAATACTTATGATTATGGATCTAAAGTAATTGATATAATTGTAAATTTTTACATGAAATACAAGGATTTTCAAAATCTTTGTATAAAATATTCGAATCTAAATGAAAGAAATGAGGCAAATAGAATTTCAAGAAATAGTATTATGTGTCTAGAGTCTCGTATAAATTTTCAAAAATCAAGGTTTGAAATTTATGCTATTGGAGATTGTGAAATGAAATCTTATGAAGATTTTAAAAAAAATTATGCTGGATTTTCTTCCAAGATTTTACCTTCCAGCCCTCGCATTCTTGCTAATTCAAAATTCCGTAGATTTTTAGATCGTGAATTATATCTTCATTTTTTAACATTATCTTATGGACATTTGATGAATTATTAAGAAAGGAACAAGAAAAAAGTTACAAATCCAAGAACTTAGAAATAAATTATTTTATTTAATTTTTGTTAATAAAATTTTAAAATTTTTTTTTATATATATATGTGTTGAATTTATCCTAACTTAATATAAATGGTAATCAAAATATAGAAAAATTTAGTAATTATAGTTTACAATATATAATTTGAATATAATTATAGTTATGTTTTAAAATTTGATTATTGAAAATAATAACTAGTCAATTTTTAATAAAATTTTAACAATTTAATTGAATAATTTTTATGATTTAAAAAAAATAAAGAATAAAAATTTAAAAAAAATTTGATAGTTATAAAATGAAACTTTATTATAAATATAAATTTATAATCAGTTGTGTCGATGTAAACAATAACATAATAACCAATTAATGTTTTAAATGTGATATAAAATAAGTATAAATTTTATTTTTAAATTAACCCAATAAGAAAACATTAAAACATCAAAACCTTATTTTAATTATATTATTCAAGTTTAATGAATTTAGCATTATGGTTTGCTTTTTAAAAACATTATATATTTCTTTAGAAACTAATTTTTTACGTCGAATTTTAATAAAAAAAATTGATGATTCTTAACTATTTTCATACAGAATTAAGCTAAAAGATAATAAATATTTTAATTGAAATTATAAAATTAATTAATTTTTCAGAATTAAAATTTTTTGATGAATTTATTTACCCCTATAAAATTATTCTTGTTTTTGAATGAATAAAATTAATGATGCCGAAATTTTAAATAATATAAAAACAATAGATGATACATCTAATCTAAATGAAGAAAACAATGATGATTCAACTTTGGTTGTTGCTTCAAATAATGATAATGTTAAAATTTCTGTATTTGAAAATGATAATTTACTAAAAAGTGTTATAAGTATCATAATTGTTACAATGACGATACCAACACATTTAATAGAGTTTGTAATAATTCAAGAATATGCAGATTTATATAAAGATAATAAGCCATGGATTATCTATTATTTTGGTGGATTTATTGGATATTTACTTTGTACATTATTAAAAAGAGAATTTTGTAGTAATTTTTCCATAGGTGGATTATTTTGCATTGTCTTTTTAATAATCACATTACTATTTGATAAAGAATTTAAATTATTTAAAAACTTTATGAAAACCAATTTTAATTATAATGATAATTTTTTAAAGAATGATATACGTTTGAAAATTATCTATATTTCAATTTTTTTATGTGGAATTGGAATTGGATTTTATTTTCAAATTTCATGTCTTTATGCTTCATTTAAAGCACCAAAGTCTTTTAAAATTTTTCTTTTTACATTAATAACGGGGCTGCTTGGATTTGGTCTTGGAATTAAGTATTTAATCTTTTTTAGTAAACTTTCAGGGAAATATTATGTTATTATATTTAATTATATCTTACTTAATTTAATTGCAGCTGTCTTTTTTATTCACCTTTATCTTTTAAAGTTATAAATGATAATCAAATTAGTATAGCTAATATTAAAAAGATTGTTAAAAATGGAAAATACCCTATTCTAATTATTTCTTCAATGCACTTTCTTCGTGGTTTTATTTCATTTAGTAATCTCATTTTTATTGAGTCTTTTACTTTATTTGGTGAAGATTTGAAACCATTTGGACGATTTTTCAGTATAATTTCAAGCCTTATTCCAATTATATCATTTTCTAAAATTACATCATTATGTGGTAAAAGAAATATAATTTTACTTACTGTATTTATATTCTCATTATGTAATTTAATAATTAATTTCAAATTAAGCATTAAATATGAATCTTTACCATCTTATATAATCATTGCTATATACTTGTTTTATTTTTTCTATAATTTGGTTTTTGTTTCTATTACAGCTACAATCACTTTTGATCTTTTTTTATCTAAATTCTCATATGAAGCAGCTTTTATTGGATCAATTTTTTATTGGTTAGGTTTAATTACATCAAATTTTCTTGCTGCTAAAGTTAATTTTCATAATTGCATCATTTTAAATATTTATATTTGTTTATATGGATTGATAATTTCAATTTTCTTACCTAAGACTAATGGCAAAAAAACTAATTTCATCATTACAGATGATAATAAATTAATTTAAGTTATTTTAATTTTATCAAAATGATATAATTACAACAGAATGTTTTCTAAAATCCATTTATTAAATTTAAAATTAATATCATAATATTTAATATATTAGATGATAATTAAAACTTAATTTTTTATTTCAAATATATTTAATTGAAAATTTTATTCACTATATTGTCTTAATATTATTATCAAGAACACATATTTGTAGATTTGACTATAAATATTAAATAAACTGTTATTTAAAATTAAAAAATCTGTTAAATATAAATTTAAGTTAATAACTTAAAAAATATAAATTAATTATTTTTTATAATATTAAGGTGTAATTAATAAAAATATTTTTATATATATAATTTTAAAGTTATAAATTTTAAATGATACTATATTATAGAAACATTTTATATTTATAAGAAAATTTACTATTCAAAATACTTATTTATATTCAATATCATAGTTATCTATAATTTGATTTTTTGAAATAATAAATTCTTTTATAAATTTTAAATATAATTATTCATAATTGAATTAGTGGATATACCTTTTCAAGGCATTGCGCTAGATTATATTTATTAATGTCATATTTAACTATTTGTAAATATTAAAATTTTATCAATGATTAACTTAAATAATTGCGGTATTGTTAATGTATGGCTAAAAATTATAATAATAAATCATTTAAAATTTTTAAAATTTCTCTTACAAATTTTTTAAAAAGAAAATAAAAATATCTTAAAAAAATTTTGATTTAAAAACTTGATAATTTAACAGAAAATTTACTCGTTTGTTTATTGTATAACAACACTAAATGCTAAACCCAAAACAATTTTGTCAATTGATTATCACTATATAAATAAATGATGAGTGAAATTTATCATATTGTGCATTGGTATATCACGAAATGAATATCAATTAATTCTATTATATATATCATTATTATTATTATAGATATTACAATATTAAATCTGTCATTATAACAGTAAGATTCAATACAATTATTAATCTTCTTTATCACAGAAAGCTTCAAATTAACTCATTTTATTATAAAAACATTTCTCAAATCTTATTATTTCTTTATAACTGATAAATATAAAAGAAATTACTCAATTTAAAATTGCTAATTTAACTTCATTTTTATTAAAATAATACTTTGATGATTGCAAAATATTCTATCGATATTAGAGTTAAATTTATAATCCAAAAAAAGTAAATTATTAAGTATACAAAATGTGAGCTCTTTCAAAATAGTATACACCTTTAAAAAATTAGAATAATTCAATAAATTTTGAGATCTATCCCTATTATACTATAATGAGCTTTAATTACTAGATTATATTTTTAAATTATCAATAAATTTTTGTTATTAATTATTAAGTTTATTGATCGTATTCAATTACATTAGTTGAAATTAATAAATTAAATTAAATTAGAAATAATTAAAATAATTTTATCATTGATCTTTATACCCTAGTAGTAAAAAGAAAATTTTTATGAATAATCATATCTAATAGTAAATTTTAAAAAATTTCTATTATACACATTAATGGTTTGATATATGAAGGCAATTTGATCTCTTTAATGTTAAAGCACACTCAAGATATTTAGTTTTTTTGCACTTAATTAATTCATGATCACCAATTCAAGATTTTCGAATTAATGAACATGTATTTAAAATAAAGTTTTTGCTGAATGATGGCATGATTATTATATGTTCAACAACGTTTTATTTAACTATTGAGAAATTGAATCAAATCTTCAGTAATTTAGATTAATAATAAAATCTAAGTTTGATGGATTAAGAGGTTTACTAAGGGTTTTGATTCTGAGGTTTATTCACTGTTTCACATTAATTGGTTAATATATTTGAATTATTTAATATGATATTTGCTGAAATTTTAATCATTTATTATTGTGTTAATTTTTTATTCTAATTAGAATAAATTTAATTAATATTGAAAATTAAGATTTTTTACTTTAAAAATTTAAGTCAAATTCTAAAAACTTATCAAACTTTAACAATTATTAAATTTATAATTTGTAAAAAATATTTATAGAAATATTGTTCTTATAATTATAAGCTATTATTTTAATGCTAAACTACCATAATACAAACTATTTATTTTAATTATTTTTATTGAAAATTTATAGTATTATTGTCATATCAAAAGATATTTATTTCATAAAATTTTTTGTTAGACAATTAACAGGATAATATTTTTTATCACAGTTTAATAAATAAGAATTTAAAAATAATTCAAAAATTGTTACAAAAGAGTTATTGTATAAATAACAATCATAGAACTGTAATTAAATTTCATTGAATTTCAATTGATAAAATAAATATTAAGATTATATTTATAAAATAATTCAAATATTTAATGAGTTTCTTTTTAATATTTAATTCAAATTTAATAAAAAATGTATTTATTAATTTGAAAAAGTAATTAACAAAACTTTTATTAAAATAGCTTCATTTGATTTAATTGCCTCTGAATATTCTTTTTGATTTATTTATTAAAATTTTTTAATTAATTCTTTGGAATAAATTTTTTAAGTAAAAAGAAAATTTATTTTTTCAAATTTTAATAACATTACGAAATTTGACTTTACAAATGATTAAATAATAAATTATTGGATACGCATAATTTGTTTATTAAAATTTTTATATAAGTTATTTAACAACCAGAATGTTTTCAATTTAACTTAAAATGTTGGTAAATTTATATATAATATTAAAAATTATTGCATCAAAAAATTAGTTAATTATATTAATGAAAAATTTAAAATTTCATAATATAAATCAATTAAGACGTTTATAATCGTTTACTATTTAATAAATAAAATCATAAAAAAATTAAAATTTTTTTTCACCCTTTAATTAAAATTTCTAAAAAATCTATTTTAAATAACTATTTTAAAATTACAATATTTTTAATTACAGTTTTGCTAATTATAATTATTTTAAGTGTTATTTTTATAAAAAACCCTTCTAAAAAGAAAGAGGCTTCACTTTTTACTATTTCAAAAAATGAAATTGTATGTGAAATTAAGAATTTTTTTCAAGATTTTACTCATTTTTTTAATTATAAATTTAATGTAGCTAATGTAATTGTAAAATTTTCCACAAATACCACCTATTTACAAGATCGTTATGATGAATGCATTAATGATGATAAAAGATTGATAATTGAAGAGGATATTAAAGAAAAATCTTCAATTAATATTCAAATATTTCGACATAATTCGTATATCTGGGGAAATTGATTTGCCAAATGATTTATTTATGGTCTATGATGCGTTTATGAAATCTTATAAAGGCTTAACTACTAAAATTTTTCCTTTTTGTACCGCTAATTCTGATTTTTGTAAATTATTAGATTCTATATTAGAAAATAAAGTTATGCAATGGAGAAATGATTATTTAAATGAGTTATTGAAGGAACAAGGGGATATTTCAATGCCGTGAACTCAAAAATTAAGTATTTTTATTTAGTAATTTTTAATAAAATTTTATATTTATGCTCTTTTTATAAATATATATTAAATTTATATTTTCCTGACAAATTTCATTATTAAAATAGAATGCTTTACTTAATATGGTTATTATTAAAATCAAAATTTTCAAAAATATTTATAATTATTTTTCATATTATATTTTATTAAAATTTATGTAAAAATAATTTCGACTATTTATGTAAGTATAAAGTAAATTCATATTAATGAATTTTTCTAATACTTTATAAATCTAATAATTCATAAATTCTTCTTTTAAATTTGACATTTAAATAGCTATTTAATTAATTAAAATGATTTATTAGGTTAGGTTAGTTAAATCAAATATTAAATTATAAAATGTGTAGTGCTAAAAAACATGAAAATGCAATCAAAAAAGTTATTGTAATTAATCAATAATGTTTTTTAACCAGTTTATTAGATTTTAATATTTGCCTCATATTAAACTAAGTTAATAAAAGATATTTATTTATAATAATAAAATAAAAATAATAAATGATTTGAAATTAATAAATTATTTTAATTATTAAAATTTTCAATATAATAAAATACATTTTATATATAAATATTTCAAAAATTCTTTTTAAATATTAAATACGCATTATAAATTTTTTTTGATTAATGAAACAATATATAATTTATGTTTTAGTTCTAAGAAATTTTATTTAATAATTCGAATTATTTTGTTTGTTCAAACCAGCATCTATTTATAGTCAAGTTTATTAATTTAATCATATAAATTACTTTATTCCATGATGATATAAGGATGCTTTCTATAAATTACAATCAATTAACGATTTTAATAATGTAAATCTGTGTCTTTATATTCCAAGAAGTTAGATTGATTATATAAATGTGTGTGAAGTGTTTTTATTTATAAATTAAAAAAGTAATTAACATTAATACAATTTTTATAGTATTTAGTATTATTAAATTTAATCACATTTTGTCTTTCAATTACCAAATGGACAGTCAAAATATACTTTAAATTTATATTTAGTTATTGTAATAGTAATTATGAAAAATAAGAAATAACATTTTATTATAAATATTTTCAATATCTTTAATGAAATATTTTTATACATTAATACAGTTGCGATTATCATACAATAATAGAAAAAATGTTATTATGTGTATAATTTTTAAATAATCCTTCTTATTTCTTGCTTACTTTAAATTATTAGTCAATTTAATGGTTTATAATATTTTACCTGTTAATTAAAAATTAAAAATTTTAATAAATCGATGTGTCAAAATTTGATTAATTTTTTTTACAATAATTTTAATGAAAAAATCTATATAAATTAATTCAAAAACTAATTATTAAAATCTTTTAAATCAATATTAGAATTAAAATAAAATTAAATATCCTGTTTAATTGATAATGCAAATCACAAATTTAATAAAAAAAAAATTTTTAAAATTATAACAAAGAGTAAATAAAATTTAAAAAAGCAATTTTTTATTAAATTGAAATTGGTAATCATTCTTAAATATGTTAAATTTCATAAATCCTGAATCCTAGTGATATGAAAAACATTAGTTTGTATAAAAAAGCATCTAATAATTAATTTTAGAAAGCTATACTTAAATACTTTTCAGTGATTGTATAGTTGGTGAAAATTATTCTCATAATAAATCTTATTTAAGTTAGATTTTTTTTAGGTTTAATGTATAATCATTTTCTCAATAAATTTAAATTGGGTACATCTCTCAAGAAACTATTTTTGGTTAAATAAAGACATTTTTATTTTAAGTTGAAAATTTTATTTTTATTGTATATTTGTTTAATTTTCTGATTTTTAAATTAATAATGAAATTCGTAATTAATTATGGGACTTTAAAGCTCTAATTTAAGTTATGAACCAGTGATTTTGAACACATACAAAATACAAAAAAATCGAATAGATGTAAAAAAAGTTAACATTTTTTTGCCAAAAAATGGAATATCTTTAAAATTTAGATCTACAATATCAGAATCAAATATGATTTTCACTATGTACTATAATACTTAATTATTAAAAATGATAATAAGTCAATTTTTTAAAAAAATTAAATTTTGAATCAAATAATATTTATGATTATTAGTTGAAAAAATTGATAAAATTTTATAAAAATATTTATATATAAATGAAAATTTCAATTAAAAATTAAAATTTAAAAATTAATTATGACTGTGTAAATGATAAAATATTTACTAATTTTTTGGAAAATAGATAAAAATTAGTATAAATTTAACAATTTAATTAACCAGATAAAGAAAATAACAAACTATCTTTTTAGTTATACTGTTCAAGTTTATTGAACTTAACTTTATTCTTTATTATAGAAAAACATTAAATATTTTCTGTACTTTTTATTGAATAATACATTATTTACATCGAAATTTCAATAAAGGAGATTTGAAGATTTTAAAAAATTTTTATAAAAAATTACGTCAAAAGATAATAAATTTTAAATTAAAATTATATAAACAATAAATCTTTGTAAAATAAATTATTAAATTTTGGAATCTATTAATAATTTTTTTTTCATTTTTGGTATCATTTATTTACCCCTAGAATTTTACTATTTTTTGAATGAATAAAACTGATGATACTAAAATTTTAAATAATAAAAAACCAATAAAAAATATATCTTTTTTAAGTAAAAAAAATCAAGATGATCTAACATTGGTTGTTGGTTCAAAGAATGATAGTATTAAAACTTCTGTAATTGAAAATGATAATTTAATAAAAAGAGTTATAAGCATCATAATGGCCTCAATATTGGTGTCAACACATTTAGTAGAGTTCTTAGTCATTTATATTGTGGATATTTTTGAAGATAATAAGCCATGGATTATCTATTATTTTGGAGGATTTTTTGGATGTTTACTTTGTACATTATTAAGAAGAGAAATTAGCAGTAGTTTTTTCATTGGCGGATTATTTAGTGTTTTTTCTTTAATAATCAAATTTCTATTTGCTGCAAAATATAAATTTTTGGAAAATTTCATGATAAATAATTTTAACTTTAATATTGATTTTTTAAATGATGATATACGTTTAATAATTTACAATATTTCTATTTTTTTTTGTGGAATTGGAATTGGTTTTTATTTTCAAATTTCAGGTCTTTATGTTTCATCTATAGCATCAAAGTCGCTTAAAACCATTTTTATTACACTATTAACTGGTCTGTTCGGATTTAGCTTTGGAATTATTTTAATAATTTCATTATTTATCTTTTTAAAAGTAGAGATAGCTATGCTTTGTTCTATCATACCTTATTTGATCGCAATTATCTTTTTTTATTCACATTTATCTTCAAAAGTTATTTATAATAATCAAATTAGTATAGCTAAAATTAAAAAAATAGTTAAAAAAGGAAAATATTCTATTTTAGTTATTGCAGCAATGCAGTTTCTTCGTGGATTTATTTCATTTAATAATCATATTTTTATTCAACCTTTTACTTTATTGGAAGAAGATTTGGATATGATATCCTGTATAATTATAAGCTTTTTTTTAATCATTTTTTCTTCTATGATTGCATCATTTTGTGGTAAAAGAAATACAATGTTTCTTAGTACATTTATATTTATATTTTGTAATTTAATATTAAATTATAAATTATGCATAGAATATAAAAATTTACATTTTTATTCACGTATTGTCATATGTATGTTTTATATTTCCTTTTACCTAGGTTTTAGTCCTATCACGAGTACACTAATGACATTTGATCTCTTTCCATCTAAATTCTCATATGAAGCAGCTTTTGTCGGATCAATATTTTATTGGTTTGGTTCAATTATATCAAGTTTCTTTTTTGTAAAAAATATAGAATTAAAGTTCTTATTACCTAAGGAAATCACCAATAATCATTACATCTTTTTTAATATCTGTATTTGTATATATGGATTAATAATTTTAGTTTTCTTACCTGAGACTAATGGCAGGGAACCTGATTTCATTATTAGAAATAATATTAAATTTATTTAAGAAATTTTAATTTTACAAAAGCGTTCAATTTTTATCAAATTTTATTTCTATTAATTAAATATGAAATTATTATTATAATGCTTTATAATAATAAATAATGAATTAGTTATTATGACTTAATTATTATACTTAGAACGTATTTAATTGAAAAATAAAGATAATATCATTTTATATTATTTAATACAACAGATTTTTAAAATTTTAGACTATATAAATTAATTAAATTATTTTTAAATTCTAAAACAATAAATTTATTATATATATTTGAAAATTAATTATACAATAAATTTTAAATCACTGATTTTCATAAAGAAAATACAATCTTTTTATTATTTTTATTACTACTTAATAGATTAATTTATAGTTAAACAATTCCTTTTTATCATCAAATTATTAAAAGTTAAATGATTTACTAAACAATCGCTAGGTTTTCTATACTATTATGAATTTTAGTAATGAACAATATTTATAAAGCTATTCACTATTCAAAATAGTCAATTGTATTTAATATCATTTTTGTTTACAAATTGATACCCTTGAAATAACTTTCAATTCAAAAATTTTAAAATTGAAATAAAAAAAATTGACATTATTAATTATCCAACAACACAATTAAATGTTATATACAGAACAAATAAGGCTATTGATTATCACAATATAAATGAATAGTAAGTGGAATTTGCTAAAATATATTATTGATATATCACTAGATGAATAATAATTAATCTAACTGTAAACATTATTATGGTACTAAATCTGTTATTAAATTCGTTTTTAATATCATCTTAATTCAAATTCTTTTAATTATTTGTTTAATCACATTAAATTTTTATATTAATCCAATATTATTATAAATGTTCGCTAAATGTTATTAATCTTATATAATCTTTAAATATAGAAGATATTACTTAATAAAGATTTGCTGATTTAACTATATTTCTAACATTCATTAAACTAATACTTTAATGTGTGCTAAATTCCAATTGAAATTAGAGTTAAACTTAAAATTTAAATTAGTAATTTATTTAAATAAAGTATACCGATTTGTGCAAAATAATACTACATCTCCATAAAATAAGGCCTTTTAATAAATTTTGAGATTCATTCCTATCATACTCTTAAGAGCTTTAATTATATGATTATATTTTTAAAATATTAATATCTTTCAGAAATTTATTATTAAGTATATAGGTTATATTTAATTACATGAGTTTAAACTAATAAATTTTTAATAAAAAAATAATTTTATTATTGGTCTTGAATACCTAAGTAGTAAAAATGAATGTTTAAGAAAAATTATATCTAATAATAAATTTAAAAATCTTCTATTTTACACATTAATGCTAAACTAATAGAGAATATCAAGCTTTCTTGAGATTCATTAATTTATAATAATCAATTTGAGATTTCAAATCAATGAACACGCATTTAAGATAAAATTTTCATCAAATGAAGACATGTTAATTTTAAGTT
This sequence comes from Botryllus schlosseri, assembly GCF_051294905.1. Lineage (NCBI taxonomy): Eukaryota > Metazoa > Chordata > Ascidiacea > Stolidobranchia > Styelidae > Botryllus > Botryllus schlosseri. The sequence continues at coordinate 21,273 of NW_027648722.1, read as the reverse complement.
TGACAACCTATTATTTTTACTTTTACGATATTTATTTAAATCTTCAGCTATTCGAATTTGTAATAAAATTTGTGTTTGATGGATTAATGAGGTTAAGTAAGAGTTTAGATTATTAACTTTATTTACATTTATTTGTAAATTTTTGAAATGTGATAATTTACTCATTTTATTATTGTGAAATATTTAATTACTTTAAAAAATGTAGTATTTTTATTTTTAGTTAGAATAAATTTAGTTAATATTGATAATTAGGATTTTTTATTTTAAAAATCTAAATCAAGTTGTAAAAACTTACCAAAATTAACAATTTATTAAATTTATAATTTGTAAAAAATATTTATTATAAAATAATGTATACATAAAATACATTTTGTAATTTTTTTGTTAAAATTAGTAGTATTGTAAACATAAAAAGAAAAAGATGTTCATTATATAGAACTCTTTGTGGTAAAATTTAAAGTATAATACTTTTTATCACAGTTCAATAAATAAGAATCAAAACTTAATTAGAAATGAAAAAAAAAGTTATAGTATAAACTACTAGCATGCAAAAAATAACAAAATTATTATATAAAATTATAAAATATTATAAGTGAAGTAATTTTAAGATTTTTTTAAATATTGGACGAGTTTTTATATTCAAATTTAATTTATATTAAATAAAAGAACTATTTTATGATTTAAAAAAATACTAAAGAAAATTATTATTGATAAAATTACCAAAAATTTAATTTTAATTTAATTTTTTTTATGAAATTTTTAACAGATTTTTTGAAATTGTTTTTTATGACTTTAAAATTTTAATATCATTATAAAATTATACATTCAACATGAACAGATAATTAATCATTGAATATGAATAATTTGTCAATTAACAGCTTTATCTAATTACTTTTTGGTTATTTTATTGATCTAAAATAAAATGTTGAAAAAATATATAAGATAATTAAGTTTTTACATATAATAAAATAAATTAAATTTGAAAAGAATTTATAATTTAAATCTTCTTTAACTTTTATAATTGTTTCTATATAAAAATTAAAATTTTTTTACCCCTATATGAAAATTTGTAAAGAATCAATCTTAAATAATTACTTTAAAATTGGAATCTCATTAATTACAATCTTATTAAGTAATAATTTTGTCAAAGCAGTAGCTTTACATGCTGGAGAGGAGTTATCTTTTGATTTTTCAAAAGAAAAGATTAGAGAAAAATTCAATAGAGTTTTTCCAGAAATTTCGAGAAAATTTATTGACAAAGATACAGCAGATGCACTCAAAAAATTATTTGAAAATGCAACCATAAATCTTTATAAAAATGCCAAGTATCTAAAGGAACTTCATACTAAAAGTATTGATCCTAATAAATTTTCAATATTGAAAGCGGAAAAGAATAAAGCTATTGATGAATTAATTGCTAAAATTCGTAAAATAGCTAATGGATTAAAAGATAAAAAATTAAGTAGTGCTATTATTGATGCTAATTATCATTTCTTAGTTTCTTTTTACAATTTCCCTTTAAAATTTTATTCTTAAACTAGAAATATTTATTTTTGTGCATTACTAAATGATGAATTACAATTTATAATTTTGAGTATAAATTTTAATTTTATAGTGGAGTTATTGAAAAAAAAGCAAGATGAAATTTTACAATCATAAATTTAAAAATAAATTTATTAAAATTAATTTTTCTTGTTGTAATTTAAATTTATGTTTCTTTATCAATATATGTTAAATTTACAATTTCTCAATAAATTTTATTATTAAAGTAGAATACTTCAGTTAATTCGATTATCCTTTATGTTAAAACTTATAAATATGATTGTAGTTATTTTTCATAAAATTTTTATAAAATAATTTTTGACTATTTATGTAAATATAAAATTTATGTGAAATCATAAAATGAAATTACTAAATTTTACATTAAATTAATTAAAATTATTTATCAAGCTTATTAGATTGATAACAATTCAAATGATTAATGGGTAGTGGTGATAATATGCAAATCCCATTAAAATATGTAAAAAATTACTAAAAATTTATCAATAATTATTTTTGGGATTTTAGTTAAATTTTAATATATGCATCATATTAAGCTAAATTATTGAAAAATATTTATTTATGATAGTGAAATAGAAGGAATTTATATCTTAAAACTTAAAAATTAATTTAAAGATTAAATTTACATTATTATAAAATAGTATTATATCTCAATATTTTCATAAAAATTTTTCAAGTATTATATACGTATTATAAATAATTTCTGTTTAAAATACCAAAATATTATTTATGTCATAGTTGAAGAAATTGCTATCTAATCTAGCAAGATTATTTTGTTTGTTTAAACTAGCATCTTTGTAGTTTTGATTAATAATTTTTTATATAAATTAAAGTTCATTCTATGAAGATAAAATGCAAAATTTCATAAATTAATATCAATTAATTATTTTTATAATCCAAATCCTTGTTATATAATTCAAGATATTAGATAAATTATATATATATTTCTCATTAAAATAATAGTATAATATTGATACGCTTATTAAAGTATTTTGTACCATTAAATCTGTTAATATTTTGTATTTTAATCACAAAATGGAATGCCAAAATATATTTTTAAAATTTATTACAACTATTATAATAGTAATTAAGAATATTTGATAAATAGTTATAAATATATAAAATTATAAATACTATTATAATTATTTTCAATTCAAAAGAAAATATGTCTAAAGATGTTGAATTTTCAAAATAACATTTTTTATTTGTTAATCACTTTAAATAATTGGCCAATTAAATAATTTAATTTATTTTATTCTTTTTTTGATAATTTAAAATATTTCAATTAATTGATGTATTTGATTTTAATTTCTAATTTTACTATAATTTGAAAAAAAGAATAATCAAAATAATTTTATTTCACATGTTTTAGTAAAAAAATATGTGTTAATTAATTGTAATAATAAATGCTAAGATTTATCAAATCAATATTGAAAATAAAATGTCTTGTTTAAATAGAAATGTAAATCAAAATGCTATATAATGATAATATTTATAAATTTTAAATTAAGTGAAAATTTAATTTAATATCTTTCTATATTTTTATTGAATTGACTTTAAATTAATGTAAAATACATAACTTTCAAATTTACTTCATAGATTATATATTTAATCAGCCAATAAATTTGAAAAAAATTTAATTTTGATTTTATATGCTAGAGATGCGTAAATATAAGTTTGTATAAAATCACATTTAATATTAATTTTAGAAATCTATAATCATATATCAGTTTATTATCAAATAATTGAAAACAATCATTGTTGTGCAAAATTTTATTTAGAATAGTTACTTTTCTAGAGTTAATATATATTCATATTTCTGAGAATCCTCAATTGTTAAATATCCCCTGAAAATATAATTTTTTATTTATGTAGTATACGTTATTTTTAATAATTAGTCACATTCATCACTATTTAAATTAATACCAAATTTCTAATTACTTAATTAAGGGGCTTTAAAGGCAAATATTTGATCTATAAACTACTGATTTGAACACCTAAAAATATTATGAAAAACAATATTTTTGATAATGTTCTAAATAGTATAATATTAGTAAATTGATAATTTTTTAACATCTAATTTATTTTATAATAATATTTTCAATCATATTTGTGTAATAATTAATTTTTTCTTTAATCATCTATATAATAATTATTTACACATTTAATATTCTTATAATTATACAAATAACATTTTTATAAAAGTGTTAATTTAATTAATACTTTAAATTACTAATATCAACTACTTAAAATATGAAAAATCAGTAATTAATGTTAATCTTTATATATTTATGAATTCAAATCATTATATTAATAATTATAATATTTGTATATTATATTGTTAAAATTTAATAGTAATATCGATAACATATAAAAATAAAAGTTAATGAATAAATGAAAATTTTAATACAATAATCTTATTATATAACTATATATTTATAAAAATAATAATCTCATTTTAATCTAATATTGTATTAAATAAATTATCAAAAGTTATATACATATTTACTTTAAGATATATTTGTATTATGATATATGTTGATCTATTAGATATTTATAATAATATGTTAACAATTTAATAGCACAGATATCTTCAATTGATTAAAATACAAACAATTATATAACTTATTTTAATTGAAATAACTATTTAAGTAATATTATAATTATAAAAACATTTATTCTAACAATATTATTATACAGTATAAAAATGCATTATTTTATTTTAATTATTGATAATATAAAATACAATATTCGTTATAAATAGATAATAAATATTCATATTAAAATATTAAAATATAAACAAACTATATTGAAAAGCATACAAAATTATTAATAATATTAAATTCTTGAGAAATAGATATTATAACAATAGAATATATTGATAATAATAATTTATTAAGTCTATAATATTAAATTATAATATAATCTTGTATTTTAAAATAATCTTTATCAGTACAATCTATATTTAAACATTTATATTGAAAGTGTATATATTAACATATAATATATATTAAGTATAACTAAAATTGAATTATAAATAAATATAATTATAATAGTGAGTATTATAGATTTCTATTTTTTATTTGGATAACCTTTTTAATTATATCACCAAATTTATTGTAATATATAATCTCTATGTAAATTATTAGTTATTATTACTAAGTTTTATTAAGTTTTATTAATTGTATTTATATACTAACGTAAGAGTGTTTACTTAATACTACAATAATCTAATTTATAATTATTATGTCATTTAATTAATACATATTTATTGAAAATACTACAAAAAGTGATAAATTCATACATAACAAGATTAAATATTAAGATTAACAAAAAATTATAAATAACAATATTACTCAAATTATTGAAATTTGAGATAATTATCTTTAAAAATATCAAGATATTTTATAGAGTACAACTTATATAAGATAAACTTATTTTAAATTTATAAAAAAAGTATTGTTTTGAACTTTTGATAAATCATCTAATACATAATATAGATTTGAAATATAAATAGTAAATAATTTAATAGGAACATAAAAATATAATATTAGAAATAACAATAGATTAAAACATATTAAAGTAAACAAAAGTATTGAATAAATACAATTGAATCTCAGTAAATTTAATATAAAAATAAAAACTTTAATGTCTATATTAAACATTACATTATAAAAAAAGGTTAAAAATTACTTAAATACGATTATTTAAAAATATAAAATAAGATATTTCATAATTACACAAGTGTTAATCTAATAAAAATTTTTATAAAAGTTTTGCTAACTAAAGATATATATAATGTATAATTAATATAATACATTAATGATCGTAAATATAACTAAATATATTTATAATTATGGTATATAATTTTACAATTCTGTTTAATATATAATTTTGTTTAATTATAATTAAAGTATTAACAAATTTATACAAATAAATATTTAATTAATACAATAATGCTTAGATATACATTAATTCTATCAAAAATTGATTTTTAACATTTTATAAATCTAATAGAATTAAACTATTTTAGAGTATAATTACAACTTGATTATAGAAAATTAGTATTATAAAATTATAATAATTAGTTTATAACAAACAATTAATAATCAAAATGGTAAGAATATATATGATAAATAACTTTAATATTAATTTTGTATTATATATGCTGATTTATTACATTTAAACGTAAATCATAATATTATCATAAAGAATATATGTATATGATTAAATTGAGTAAATAACAATATAATAATTATTATTAAATGAAACTAAACATTCGTTTTATTTTAAATATTATAAGAGATGGAAGTATCTATATTAATAATAATATACTATTAAACAAAATTATAATTATTTTTGATATTTTATCCAATTTATAAACGTATTCAATATTGAACATAAATTTTAAATTAAAAATTTAAAAGTGAACAAATAACTATATGTAAATATAAATAATTTAAATAAAATCATCAAATTTTTATTATTAAATTATAAAGTTTATCAACTTAATAATGTAAATATAAATAATTTAAATAAAATGTATTAAATCTATAGTTATGTGAATATATAAAAATTTTAAATATCACATAAATTATAGAAATTCCTTTATTAAAATAGTTAAGTTGTAATGCATATTAATAAGAATATAAATGAACTATTAAAATAATATAATTAATACATTATAAACAACAAGATATGTTATTAAATTAAAACATTTTGTAAAATAAAAAAATTTAGTTACTATTAAATTACTTAACTATACATTTTTATGTACAACAAATATAAAATGATAGTAATATATTAGTAAAAATCATAATTATATACAAGAAAAGTATAATAGATAATAACTAAAATTAAAATATACTAGAAAAAATCACTTAAAAGTAAATTTTTATCATTATATCTAAATATTAATATAACTTATCCATTCAAATAACTTAATAAATGAAAAGAACACAACAAAGACAACAACTAGTAAAAAATAAAATTATTTTAAAATTGAATTTTATAACTTTTAAAAGGCTAGCTAATGATAACGGTTTTATATTTAACAATAAGTTTACATATATCTTTATTTTACAATTTATTATTAATATTATATAAGTTGTTATTTCATCTATCTAATATATTTTCATTTTATTAATAACTTTCTTTTATATAATAATGTAAATTTTATACCCTAACAAATAACAATTATATATTTAATGAAAATAGATATTGAAAAAACATAAAATCATTATTAGAAATAAGATACATATATAAATAGTAAATGAAAAATTAATAATACTATATAGCTATTTATTGAATATAACAACCATTGATCAATAATATAATTTATTCATTAGATAAACAATTATACAGTTTTGTATCATTATATATATTGTATAATAAGAAATTTGAGAAATTCTAAAAAAAGTTATTCATACAGCATTCTATTTTTATTAATATAAAAGTTATTAGTAAATAATTAATATTTTTGTATTCAATATCAATAATCTTAATATTAGATATAACACGAAATTTTCTTTATTTTATATAATAATATATTGTATAAAAATTTTATTGTATATATATTATATATATAAAAATGAAAGTGAAAAAAATTAGAAAGAATTAAATATTATAAAGTATTTATTAAAATACTTAATATCATTTAATTATTATAAAATACATTTATATATTTATTTCCATCATATTTTAATACATTATTACTCAAAATCATTTTAGCAATATAATCTCTATAAATTATATATATGTATAATAATAATGAATAAATTTATAAAAATATAAAAATGTTTCAATTTAATATATTAATATAATATTTTTTAAAATTTCTTTTTCTATGTATTTGACTCTAAATTTTATAGATCAATTTTTATAATACAAAAAATCTTATCATTATATATATAATATATATATATAATATACAAAAAAGTTGAAAAATATATAAGTTATAAAGTTGATAAAAATACTTTAATTATTATAAAAATACTTTAATTATTATAATAATACTTATATATTTCTATTTTCTGTTCTTCTATGATATATATCTGTTTTATATACAAATAAACTTTTCTTCATAAATCTATACAATATATTATATATTATATATATATAAGAGACTAGACTAAAAAATTATGAAAATATAAAGTATGTATATTTTGATATTAAAACTTCTATTTTGTAATAATACGTATGATTTATCACTTTTTATTATGATTTATATTACTAATAATCAATTTAAATGATCTTGAAAATTTTTCTCCATCCTTATATATATATATATATTATATTTTATGATAAAAATATTCTTTACCCTTATATATTATATATAATAATGAAATAAAGAGAGATATGATAACAAATTATTTAATAATCAGTAAAATACAATATAAGTTATAATTAATAGAAAATAAAAGATATTATTATGTTTAAAACAAATATATTTTAATTTATTAATATATTATGCAATTTCTATTATTACTTCGATATTGTACCTTATTTAAATATATAATATATATATAAATGAAGCTATTTAAAATTTATGATAAGACAAATAATATACAAATAATATTGATTGAGATAAATATATTTTTTATATATTAATATTTTATTAAGAGATTTATATCAATTCTTCTAAAATTTTTATAATTATTATATAATGTATATTATAATAAAGTATCTCACTAATATATGTATAATATATATAATGAAAAACAAGAATGTTAAAAAAATAAAAACATGTTTATTAGAAAAATAAATGATAATATATGATATTTTTTTCATTGTTATTTTCTTCAAATTTATTTATATATTTGTTATTATATTATTACAAAATTTTTATCAATCTATATGTATAATATAAAAACATTCTATCAACATATATATTATATATATATAAGAGAATAAGAAAAATTATAAAAAAACAATATTGATTATGAAGTTGAAAATAATATAATATTAGTAAATTAATAATACTTTAATATACAGTTTATTTAATATTATAGTTTCAATCATATTTGTATATAAGTTAACCTTTTTCTACAAATATTTATATAATAATAATTATAACGAAAAATTATACAATTAACATTTTTATAAAAATATTGTTATGATGAATATTAATAATTAATAATATTAACTACTCAAAACTTGAACTATAAGTAATTGATATTAATAATTAGTATATTTATATGTTTTTAACATTATATTAAATAATTATAATATCTCTATACTATTATCTAAATATTTAATAGTATAGTAGATAACATTTGAAAAAAGATAATGAATAGATGAAACGTTTAATACAATAATCTTATTATATTATTATATATCTAGTATATTTATAAATTAAATTATATTATTTATATCTAATATTGTAATGATTAAATCTTAAAGATATCATGTATATTCACTTTTAAAAAATAATTTATATTATGATATATGATTATCTATTGTATATATAATATATATAAGAAACTATTAATAATTCAGAAGTACCTATAGATTCAATTAATTAAAATAAAAATGAATTTATATTTATATTCAATAGAATAAAACTACTTTAATAATATTATAGTTATATAAATATTTATTCTATTAAGTTTGTACAATATTAAAGTATTGTTTATATTTTTATTATTGATAATATTTAATATTCGTTATAATTAGATAATAATAAACATACTTATAAAAATATAAGTATATAAACACACTATATTAAAAAGCATACTTAATTATTAAAAAGATTCTCATATAAAAATAAAAGATTATATTAAATATGTATATTGAATATAAAACTGTATTATAAAATAGAATTATCTTTATTTAATTTTTTGTATAATAACAATATTAATTAACAAAAAATATATAATTAAGTACAACTAAAATTTCATGTATATAAAACAATATTAATTAACACAAAATATATAATTAAGTACAACTAAAATTTCATGTATATAAAATGATTCATTAAATTTGTGAAAAAGTTTATATAATATTACAATAATATCATGTTGGTGAGTATTAAAGATCGAAATATTTACTTAAATTTTCTTATAAATATCAATAAAAAAACATTTATTTAACCTACATATTAATTCACTAATAATCTTGTTTAAGTTTTATTAAGAGTACCTATATATAAACGTTCAAGTCTTTACTCAATGCTATAACAATTTTATTTAAAATCAATATTTCATATAAAAAATACTTATTAAATAAGAATACTACAAAAATTGATCAATATATAAATAATAAGGTTAAATATTCAGTTTAACAAAAAAATATAATTAAAAATGTAAAATAAACTATTAAAAATAAAGATTACGATTATTACAAATATTAAAATAATAAATTGAATATTGATTATATAAGGTAAATAATTATTAAATTTAAAAAAAATTATTTGTTTATAGTGATTATTCATCTAATATATAAGCATGCATAAAATTATAGAAATAAATAACTATAAAAGAACATTAGAAATAACAAAATATTAAAATATTTAAAATATACAGCAGTATTATATAAATAAGATTGAATCTAAAATAATTATAATAAATGCATAAAATCAAATATATCATTAATAAATATTGCGATATAAAATATTTCACAAGAAAATAAGAGTTAATCTAACCAGGAAATTTGTAACACTTCAAATAACTAACCTATATATATAATGTTTATTTGACTAACTTAACATTTAGTAAAGATAATCTAACTGAATAAATAAAATTTTGACAAAGATAAACGATATTAAATTTTACATTTTTGCTCAAATAATCGTCTTTTATATATATTTAGGTAAATATACAAATAAAATAAAATTTATTTAATATCAAATGTAGCTAAATGTTAATAAAAGTGAATATTAATACATAAATAGCAACCGATCTATACAAATAAATAATATAATGTTTATATATACATTTGTTATATCTATAATTATCTTTAACTTTTTATAAAACTAGTAAAATTTCACAATTTTAGAGTATAAGAAAAAGTTGATTACCGAAAAATAATGGAAAATGATTATAATAATTCATTTGTAATAAATAATTCGTAACCAAATGAGTAATACTATTTATAATAATAAATTTTATAATATGTATATAGTTATAATACATTTAACATATATCATACTAATAATCATTGAAAAAATTATATTTTCTATATGAATAAGTAAATAAAAATACAAAAATTTATATATACTGAAACTTATTAATCAATGATTTAAAATAAAGAAAAAATATATTATTATTTAAATATTTAATAGCATATTATCAAATATAACTGTGTGATTTTCGATATATTATCTAATTTATAAACTTAATCAAATAATAAACATGTATAGAATTATAGAAATACAAAAGTAAATAAACACAACATTTATTATATACAAACAAAAATAAAAATTATTATTTAATATTGTTAAAGAATTAAAATTTATCAAATTATAATTATGATTAGTAATTCTTTATTTTAAATAAAAAAAGTAATTAAATATAGTTTAATAAAAGATATAAAATCTATAGATTTATTATTATATGAAACAATAAATAATATAAATTATAGAATTTCTCCAATTAAAAAAGATAAATGATAATGAAAATTAAATAGATAGTAAATATACTATCAAAAATTAATATTTCTATTTTAATAATATGTATTTATCTATTAATGTACATAAATATTTAAAATAATATATGAATAGAGTTATATGGTAATTATTATAAAAAACATTATTGCAATTATTTCTAACAATATATGAGGATAAATTATAATTATAACATTAAAGTATAAAAGATATTAACAATAATAAAAATCACTTAAAAGTAAATTGTTATCAAACTAGCCAAATATTAACATAACTAAACTATTTCAATAACTTTATATATAAAATAAACACTTAAATAACACTAACCAATGAACAACAAAACTAATTTAAAAATATTATTTTATAACTTTCAAAAGATTAACTAATGAAAACGGTTTAATATTAAACAATAAGTTTATATATATCTTTATTTTACAATTAATTATTAAATTTATATAAGTTGTTATTTCATCTATTATAATATAATTTCATTTTATTATTAACTTTCTTTTATATAATAATGTAAATTATATACCCTTATAAATAATGATTTGTATATTTAATGAATATGATTATAAAGAAAATATATAAATTATCATTATCAAAAATAAGATACATATTTAAATATTAAATAAAATATTAATAGTACTATATAGCTATTTATTGAATATAACAACCATTATTCAATAATATGATTAATACATTAGATAAACAATTATTCAGTTTTGTATAATTTGATATAATGTATAATAAGATATTTGAGAAATTCTAAAAAAAGTTATTCATACAACATTCTATTTTTATTAATATAAAAATTATTACTAAGTAATTAATATTTTTGTATTCATTATCAATAATCTTAAGATTAGATATAATATGCAATTTATCTTTATTTTATATAATAATATATTGTATAAAATATTTATTGTATATATATTATATATATAAAAATGTAAGTGAAAAAATGAAAAATAAGTAAATATTATAAAGTATATAGTAAAATACTTAATATCTATTAATTATTATAAAACACATCTTTATATTTGTTTCCATCATATTTTAAAACAGTATTACTCAAAATCATTTTAGCAATATAATTTTAATATATTATATATATGTATAAGAATAATATGTAAATTTATAAAAATATAAAAATGATTTAATTTATTATATTAATAAGATATTTTTTTATAATTTCTTTTTCTTTATATTTTACTTTAAATTTTATACATCAATTTTTATAATACAAAAAATCTTATCATTAGATATATAATATATATATGCAATAGACAAAAAAGTTGAAAAATATATAAGTTATAAAGCTGATAAAAGTACTTTAATTATTATGATAATACTTATTTATTTCTATTTTTTGTTCATCTATAATATATATCTGTTTTATATACAAATAAACTTTTCTTCATAAATCTATACAATTCATTCAATATATTATATATATATAAGAGACTAGACTAAAAAATTATGAAAATATAAAGTATGTATATTTTGATATTAAAACTTCTATTTTGTAATAATACGTATGATTTATCACTTTTTATTATGTTTTATATTACTAATAATCACTTTAAATAATTTTGAAAATTTTCTTCATCCTTATATATATTATATATTATATAATATATAAAAGAGATATAATAACAAATAATTTAATAAACAATAAAATACAAAATATGTTATCATTAATAGAAAATGAAACATTATCTAATGTTTAAAATTATCCAATTGAATTCATTAATATATTATTTGTATTCTATTCTTATATTAAAACCATACAGTATTTGTTTATAATATATATATATACGTGAAGCTATTTAAAATTTTAGATAAAACAAAAAATAAACAAATAATAATTTTAAATAGATAAATATATATTTTATAAATTAAAATTTTATCACAGAGATTCATATTAAATTCTTCTGAAATTTGTATTTTTATATAATTTTTAAATAATGAATATTATAATAAAGTATCTCACTAATAAATGTATAATATATAATGAAAAACAAAAATATTTAAAAGATAAAAATATATTTATTAGAGAAATAAATGACAATATATGATTTTTTATACTTTATTTTTTTCTTGTAATATATTTGTTATTATATTATTACAAAATTTTTATCCATCTATATATTATAAAAACATTTTATCAATCTATATTATATATATATAAGAGAAGATGAAAATATTATAAAAACAATATTGATTATAATCTTCAAAATGATATAATATTAGTAAATTAAGTATACTTTAACCTATAAATTATTCAGTGTTTTAATTCCATTTATATCTGTATTTAAGATAACTGTTTTTTCAATCATATACTTCATAATTATTATAACAATAAATTATACCAATAATACTTTTATAAATATTAATGTAAAGAGTATTAATAATAACTAATATTAACTACTTTAAACTTAAACTATAATCAATTAATGTTAATAATTAGTATATTTATATGTTTTTAACAAAATATTAATAATGTTCATATCTCTATACTATTATCTAAATATTTAATAATCTTATCGAAAATTTATAGAATTTAAAGTTAGTGAAGAAACGTAATGTTTAATAAAATAATCTTATTATATTATTATACGTTTAGTATATTTATAATAATGATATTCTTATTTAAAACTAATATTGTATTAAATAAATCTTATTAATGTTATATACATATTTTCTTTGAAATACTGTATTATGATAAATGTTTATCTTATTGAATATATATATAATAGGGATATAAAAAATATCAATAATTCAGTAGTAAAGATAGATTGAATTAATTAAGATAAAAATAAATTTATAATTATATTCAATAGAATAAATCTAATTTAATAATATTATAGTTAAATAAATATTTATTCTATCAAATTTATGTAGTATAGATGTATTGTTAATATTATAATTATTGTTATTATTTAATATTCAATATAATTAGATACTGAACATAAATTTAAAAATATTTATAATATAAATACAATTAATTAAAAGAAATAATTAAATATTAATAAGATTTAAATGTTAAGAATCTTATATAACTACAAAAGATAATATTGTATATGTTTATTGAATATGTTTAATAATACTATTTATTGAATATGTTTATAATATAGGAATGCATTTCAAAATTGAAGTATCTGTATTTAATATTTTTATTACAATAATATTCATTAATATATAAAATATATAAAAGTGAACTTAAATTGATATATAAATAAAATAAATCATCGAATTTATAAAAATAATCAAATGATATTTTAATAATATCATAATATTGATTAATTTAAATTAATAATGACTATTAAAATATTTTATGAATATTATCTGCTGATCTATTGAAATGCATAATTTCTATACTAATCGATTAATTATCTTATATAGTACATTTTTCGAATATTTATATAGTATCGTTAAAATGTTCACCAATTACTACAATAATTTCATTTATAATTTATATCACGTTTAATGAATGTATATTTATTGAGAATAATACAAAAATAAATGGATTCATAAATAATAAGATTAAATATTCATATTAACATAGAATTATAATTAACAATGTAAATTAAACTATTAAAAATAAAGATTATCATTATTATTAAAATATTAAAATAATTTATTTACTACTAATTATATAAAGTAAACTATTATTAAATTTACAAAAAATTATTTGTTTAAAGTATTTATTCATCTAATACATAAGTATGTATAAAATCATAGTAATTAATAACTATAAAAAACATATGAAATAACATTATATTGAAATATTCAAAAATAAACAATAGTTTTATAAAAATACAAGTGAATTAAAAACAATTATAATATAGGTATAAAAAGTGATACATCTATAGTAATTATAGCATTATAAATAATATTAAATAATTATTATAGTATTATTTAATATCTTCGAAATATAAGATATTTCAAAAGTAAATAAGAGTTAATTTAACGAAGTAATTTGTAACACTTCAAATAACTCAACATATATATATAATGTTTATTTAATTAACCTAACATTTAGTAAAGATAATCTAACTAAATAGAATTTTAACTAAGATAAATGATATTAAATTTAACATTTTTATTTAAAATTATTGTTTTTTATATATACAGAAGTAAATAAACGAATAAAATAGCATTGAATTAATATGAAATGTAGCTAAATGTTAATAAAAATGTATATTCTTACATAAATAACAACCAATCTATATAAATAAATACTATAATGTTCATATATACATTTATTATATCTATTATCACCTTTAACATTTAACAAAACTAATGGAATTATATATTTTTAAAGTATAATAACGAGTGATTGATGAAAACTAATATTAGATAATTATAATAATTCATTTGAAATAAATAATTGATAATTAAATACGTAATAATATTTATAATAATAAATTTCAATATAAATTTTATAATATATATAGATTTACATTACATTTAACATATATCATACAAATAATTATTAAAAAAATTACATATTTTATATGAATAAGTAAATAACTATACAAAGATTGATATATAATAAAACTTATTATTCAATTATTTAAAATAAACAAAAAATAATAATAATTATATAGATAATAACACATTATATAATATAACTGAGCGATTTTCGATATATTATCTAAATTATAATCTTATTTAATATTAGACATAAATCAAATTATAAAGAAATAACTGTAAATTTATAAAACATTTGAATATAAAATAACTAAATAAAAATCATTAATTAATATTATTAAAAAATTAAAATTTATCAACTTATAAATATGATTAATAATTCTTTATTTTAAATAGTAAAAGTAATCAAATATAGTTAAATAAAAGATATAAAATCTGTAAATTTAATATTCAATAAAACAATAAATTATATAAATTATAGAATTTCTGTAATTGAAAAAGATATAAGATAATGTAAATTAAATAGATAGTAAATGAACTATCGAGCTTTAATACATGTATAATTCAAATATGAATTTATCTATTATCATGCATAAATATTTTAAATAAAATATGAATAGAATTATGAGCAAATTACACAAAATTATATCAGTGCAATCATTTCTAACAAGATATTAATATACATTATAATTATTACAAAATAAGATAAAAAATATTAACAATTATGTAAATGACTTAAAAGTAAATTGATAACAATATAGCTAAATATTAACATAACCAAACTATTTCAATAACAAATATATAAAATAATTACCTAAATAACACTAACCTAATGAATAACAAAACTAATTAAAAATTAATATTTTATAACTTTTAAAAGATTAACTAATAATAACGGTATTATAGTTAATAATAGTTAATAATAGTTAATAATAGTTAATAATATTTAATAATAGTTAATAATAGTTAATAATAGTTAATAATATTTAATAATAGTTAATAATAGTTAATAATAGTTAATAATATTTAATAATAGTTAATAATAGTTAATAATAGTTAATAATAGTTAATAATACATTTAGATATATCTTTTATGTTCTATTTATTATAAAATTATATAAGTTGTTATTTCATCTAATATAATATATTTTCATTTTTTTAATGACTTTGTTTTATATAATAATGTAAATTATATACCCTTATAAATAATAATTAAATATTTAATGAAAATATAAAGGTAAAGAAAATATATAAAATCATTATCAAAAATAAGATACATATTTAAATAGTAAATGAAATATTAATAGTAATATATAGCTATTTATTGAATATAACAACCATTATTCAATAATATGTTTAATACATTAGATAAACAATTATTCAGTTTTGTATAATTAGATATAATGTATAATAAGAAATTTAAGAAATTCTAAAAAAAGTTATTCATACAACATTCTAATTGTATTAATATAAAAATTATTACTAAGTAATTAATATTTTTGTATTCATTATCAATAATCTTAAGATTAGATATAATATTGCAATTTATCTTTATTTTATATTATAATATATTGTATAAAATATTTATTGTATATATATTATATATATAAGAATGTAAGTGAAAAAAATTAGAAAAAATTAAATAATATAAAGTATTTATTAAAATACTTAATATCATTTAATTATTATAAAACACATTTATATATTTGTTTCCATCATATTTTAATAAAATATTACTCAAAATCATTTAAGCAATATAATCTTTATAAATTATATATATGTATAAGAATAATATGTAAATTTATAAAAATATAAAAATGATTTAATTTATTATATTAATAAGATATTTTTTTATAATTTCTTTTTCTTTATATTTTACTTTAAATTTTATACATCAATTTTTATAATACAAAAAATCTTATCATTAGATATATAATATATATATGCAATAGACAAAAAAGTTGAAAAATATATAAGTTATAAAGCTGATAAAAGTACTTTAATTATTATAATAATACTTATTTACTTCTATTTTTTGTTCATCTAACATATATAACTGTTTTATATACAATCAAACTTTTTTTTATAAATCTATACAATACATTCAATATATTATATATATAAGAGACTAGACTAAAAAATTATGAAAATATAAAGTATGTATATTTCGATATTAAAACTTCTATTTTGTAATAATACGTATGATTTATTAGTTTTTATTATGTTTTATATTACTAATAATCACTTTAAATAATTTTGAAAATTTTCTTTATCCTTATATATATATTATATATTATGATAAAAATTTTCTTCACCCTTATATATATTATATAATACATAATGAAAAAAAAAGATATGATAACAAGCAATTTAATAAGCAATGAAATACAAAATATGTTATAATTAATAGAAAATAAAAGATATTATTATGTTTAAAACAAATATATTTTAATTTATTAATATATTATTTATATTCTATTCTTATCTTGAAATCATACAGTATTTGTATATATAATATATATATATATATATATGTGAAACTATTTAAAATTTTTGATAAGACACAAAATAAACAAATAATAATTTTAAATAGATAAATATATATTTTATAAATTAAAATTTTATCACAGAGATTCATATTCAATTATTCTCAAATTTGTATTTTTATATAATTTTTAAATAATGAATATTATAATAAAGTATCTCACTAATAAATGTATAATATATATAATGAAAAACAAGAATATTTAAAAGATAAAAATATGTTTATTAGAGAAATAAATGACAATTTATGATATTTTTATACATCATTTTTTTTTAATTTTCATTTATATATTTGTTATTATATTATTACAAAATTTTCACCCATCTATGTATATATTATAAAAACATTTTATCAATCTATATAAGAAAAAGACAAGAAAAATATTATAAATAACAATATTGATTATAATCTTCAAAATTATATAATATTAGAAAATTGATAATACTTCAATATAAAATTTATTAAATGTTTTAGTATCAAGTATTTTTGTATATAAGTTAACTTCTTCTTCAATCATATACTTAATAATTATTATAACAAAAAAACATATTTATAAAAATATAGATATAAAGAGTATTAGGAAATACTAATATTAACTACTTAAAACTTAAACTCTAAGCAATTGATGTTAATAATTACTATATTTATAAGTTATTAACATTATATTAATAATATTCGTATCTCTATACTATTATCTAAATATTTTGTAGTATTATAAATAACATATAGAATTTAAAGTTAGTGAAGAAACGTAATGTTTAATAAAATAATCTTATTATATTATTTCATATTAAATATTTTCATAATAATAATTAAGTTATTTATATCCAATATTATATTTGACAAATCTTATTAATGTTATATACATATTTTCTTTGAAATACTATATTATGATATATGTTTATATATTGTATATATATAATAATGATATAAAAAACTGTTAATTATTCTGTAAAACAAATAGATTCAATTAATTAAGATAAATATGAATTTGTAATAATATTCAATAGAATAACACATCTCAAATAATATTATAGTTATATAAATATTTACTCTATCAAATATGTACGATATTAAAGTATTTTTATATTTTAAATTATTGATAATATTAAATATTCATTATAATTAGATACTAAACATACATATAAAAATATAAGTATATAAACACACTGTATTAAAAAGCACACTTAATTATTAAAAAGATTCTCATATAAAAATAAAAGATTATATTGAATATTTTTATTGAATATGAAACTGTATTATAAAATAGAATTATCTTTATTTAATCTTTTGTATAATAACAATATTAATTAACACAAAATATATAATTAAGTATAACTAAAGTTTCATGTATATAAAACAATAATAATTAACACAAAATATATAATTAAGTACAACTAAAGTTTCATGTATATAAAATGATTCATTAAATTTGTGAAAAAGTTTATATAACATTACAATAATATCATGTTGGTGAGTATTAAAGATCGAAATATTCATTTGAATTTTCTTATAAATATCTATAAAAATAATTATTTATTCTGTATATTAATTCAATAATAATCTTGTTTAAGTTTTATTAAGAGTACATATATAAACGTTCAAGTCTTTACTTAATGCTATAATAATTTCATTTGGAATCAATATCCTGTCTAATAAATACATATTTATTGACATGACTACAAAAATTGATCAATATATAAATAACATGGTTAAATATTCTGATTAACAAAAAATATAATTAACAAATTAAAATGAACTATTAAAAATGGAGATTATCTTTATTATTAAAAAATTAAAATAATAAATTGTCTACGAATTATATAAGGCAAACTATTATTAAATTTACAAAAAATTATTTGTTTATAGTATTTATTCATTTAATACATAAGTATGTATAAAATCATAGTAATCAATAATTATAAAAAAACATATGAAATAACAATATATTAAAACATTTAAAAGTAAACAATAGTTTCATATAAATACAATTGAATTAAAAACAATTATAAAATAGTTATAAAAAGTGATATATCATTAATATATATAGCATTATAAATAATATTAATAATTATTATAGTATTATTTAATATCTTCGAAATATAAGATATTTCAAAAGTAAATAAGAGTTAATCTAACCAAGAAATTTGTAACACTTCAATTAACTCAATATATATAATGTTTATTAACTAACCTAACATTATTAAAAGATAATCTAACTAAATAAATTTTTAACTAAGATAAATGATATTTAATTTTAAATATTTGTTTAAAATAATCCTTTATTATATATACAGACATAAATAAACAAATAAAATAACATTGAATTAATACTAAATATACCTAAATGTTAATAAAAGTGTATATTCTTACATAAATATCAACCAATCTATACAAATAAATACTATAATGTTCATATATACATTTATTATATTTAATATTAACTTTAACATTCAACAAAACTAATGGAATTACATATTTTTAAAGTATAATAACGAGTGATTATTGAAAACTAATATTAAATGATTATAATAATTCATTTGTAATAAACAATTGATAATCAAATATGTAATACTATTTATGATAAATAATTTAAATATAAATTTTATAATATATATACAGTTGCATTACATTTAACATATATCATACTAATAATCATAAAAAATTATATATTTTATATGAATAAGTAAATAAATATACAAAAATCTATATATAATAAAGCTTATTAATCTATTACTTAAAATAAACGAAAAATATATATTAATTACATAAATAATAGCATATTATTTTAAATAACTTTATAATTCTCGATAAATTCTTTAATTTATAATCTTATTTAATAATAAACATGTAATAAATGATAGAAATACAAAAGTAAATAAATAGAACAAATATTATAAACAAACTAAAATAAAGATCAATGATCTATATTGTTAAAGAGTTAAAATTTATCAAATTATAATTATGATTAGTAATTCTTTATTTTAAATAAAAAAAGTAATTAAATATAGTTTAATAAAAGATATTAAATCTATAGATTTATTATTATATGAAACAATAAATAATATAAATTATAGAATTTCTCCAATTAAAAAAGATAAATGATAATGAAAATTAAATAGATAGT
>NW_027648721.1:0-37794 GCF_051294905.1 Botryllus schlosseri | reverse complement strand
ATTCAGGGTATATTCGAATGTGCTGATAACCAACACCTCTGCCTAAATTGCTGGCGGTGTCCAACTGTCTCTCCGAGTATCCATGTTGGAACTAAATATTTTTAGGTAACAATATGATATATTATAGTCAGATCATCACGGGGTCTACCCTACCCATGTCCATACTTTACAGTTACATGTTATTTATCGATACACGACGAATTTGTTGGAGTGCTACCAGTATTAAAGTCTTAAATCGTTTCAAATTGCAAGAAACGTTCCAAATGAGTCGTCCTATACACACGACTTTCTGCGACCTGAAGGTTACAATTCAATGAAACTTCATTGCATCACGCCGAGGTCCCTCATTTTAGTAGTGAAACAGTGTCTACAAGACTCTGAGCAAACTGACGTGAGTGCATTTTACGACACTATGATCTTACTAATCTAATAACAAATTTTATAGCGTAAAACTGACCTGACGAACATGATGTTGAAATAAACCCAGATTTCAAGGACAAAAACCCAGAAACCCATGTGATGCTAAAAACAGATCTGGGTGGTAAGCAGTAAGCTGTGATTGATTCGTTTGCGACCGATTTATTTGTGATATAACAATGGAGGATCAGTGAATGGTGCAATCAGTGAATGATTGGCTGCTCTCACAAGTGACACCGGCGCATCGCGAACATTCTTAAGATACTAATACGGTGATTTCATCGAAACAGTTTACTTGATGACTTGAAATTGACTCGTAAATTTTGCTCCGAGTCATGAGTCAATCCACATTTCTCAAGCGCCGAGTCAAGTCAAGTAATTTTTGCAAAGTCTAGTCGTTTCAACACTTCGAAATACTGCATATCGTCGCTGGAAACCGAACAGTGTTATGTCTAGGGTCATCGCAACACTGCTATATACTTGCTAGCATTCTTCAAAATACAGTTTTTTTCTCTCATATAGGCTAGTGTACACATGCCTTGAAAATCTCTCTATAAACTTTCAATTGGCTATCCACAATGGGTCAATGGTTACTTCAACGAGCGGTCAATAATGACAGCAGGCCTGCCCTTTGTACACGTGTGCAGTGTAGAGGTTTCGTGATTGGCTGACGCTTGTCGAGTCAGATGTCAAATCCGACTACTGAGTTCCTACTTTCTAATAAAGGTTTTCGCAAGAACGTCGTTAATACCTTGTCAGAGAATCCCCCTCGTTGTACCGCCAGTGGGCTGATATGAATGTAGATCTGCTAATCATGGACGAGACGAAGTCACTGGCGATTTGTCGAACGTATGGCGGCTTCACGATATGTCTGTAAATGTCCGCTGCAAGTTGCAGATCCTTCGGCACGTTTCCGCTGGTTTAAAATTAGCATTAGGTGCATATATTTTAGTTAGACTATTTCCCCTTAATGTTGATCCAGACTGAAATAATTCAATGGTTTTGTCAACCAGTTATTTCCTTCATTTTAGAATCTATTAACAAATTAAACATCTGCGCTGTGGTTTGGATGGCGACGTTAGTATTCTTTGCATCTGTGCAGTAGTGTGTATACCGTGCACTTGTGCAGATTTCCTGACGACATGGCTATAGTTCAGTGCAATTGAGTCAAGCGTGTGACAGGTATATCTGAGGTCCTTAACGCCACATGATCTGCGAAATACTGCATTATTATGAAGCCTACAAGACATGTGATCCTCCTGAGTCGAAGGTACTGCAGTCGAGGCGATTTTAGAATCATGTTGAGATAACTCAGGGGTGGGCAAACTTTTGAGCTGGCGGGCCGCATTCAACATCTGAATCCATTCGCGGGGCCGCACTATATAGAATTGGGATTAGAAACCAAAACGCAATATTGGTATTTTATTAGGCCTATATAGTGAGGACATGGAGATAATATATATATGCTTATTTAAAACAATCCAAACATTGCTTTGATGACAACGTACACGCGTAAGACACAGTGGCGAGATTCGTAGGCTATGGTCGACCTCAATAACCAATTTGTCAAAACCATAGATGAAAGTCGGGTGTACCGATTCTTAGAACAGGATTGAAATATAAATCTGTGAACAGCAATTTGTTCATAGATTTAGTAATTACACTTTTGGTTCAGTTCTGGGATACACAATGCTGACAGCATCATAACCATGTTAGCTTCAAACACGCTTCTACTATGTGTAGATAAAATATAAATAGCCTAATTCTACGCATACAGAGAACGAATCTACCTAAGAAACGTGCGAATCGTTTTTATAAGCACACCACTTAAATAATTAAAATCGGAGTGTCCATTCTGAAATCACACTCGTGTACCAAATCATGTCATTCTCGTTTAGAATTTCTGTAATGTTTAGCATAGTGAAACCTTTAAACTACGTGTACCTTGAGATCGGGTTATCGCACAAGAAATTAAATATAAAAATGATATAGAAAGTATTTACCTTAGAACAGCGATTCTCAAACTTTTTAAGACACGCCCTTCCCGCTTATGATGGTAATAAATTTTGCGTCCCCCTTATCGTCATATCACAAAACGCAACCAGAATGTTAGCAAACGTAACGGATAGTTTGATGGCGTGGAAGGTGACGACTGTGGATAAGAGATTTTTAAATATGAAATTCAGACCAAATACAGAGCAATAATTATGAAGTTGAGCTAAGCGTCGCGCCTCCCTTCAGATGCTTTCACGCCACCTGGGGGGGGGGGTGCACCCACCAGTTCTGAGAACCACTTCAATATACTTATCATGGCGAAAGGTACAAAGAAGAAGTTTAAATCAAGTCCCTGCAATAATTCGATTTTTAGTACGCATTTTATCAATGTTTTAAATAAGTCCTCTTTAGACTCTCGCGGGCCGCACAGATCGGTGTGCAGGGCCGTAGTTTGCCCAATGCCCACCCCTGAGATAACTACTCGATTTACAATGCGGAAATGACGTGTTTTACGCGTGTAACTGGAGGGTAATTTCAACAGAAAACGTACTGGTTTCGTCGTCAAGTAGGGTTGTGCTGCTTTCTACATGGATATCAGTATAAACGGGATAGAGAAAGAACAATTTCCTACCTTGAAATGCATCACTGTTCAAGCAATCGTATAGCGTATCGCAACTTCCATCGGTGTCTTTTGGCAATATGTCCCGAAATGGAAGCGGATAGATGACACATTTCGCCTGTTAAATCATATTGTGACAGTGTTGTACAGTGCGATTGGGAAGATTGGTTACTAGATTAGCGCAATCTCGTAGGATTGAACAAAACCCATGCGAAGAGCAACAGGTGGGTAAGTCATACCTTTAGTGATATTTATGAGAATTCATGCAGTAGGCCAAGTTGAGTAATAGAGTGAAGAAGAGGGTTGGTGCGATTGAGTGTACAATAATATCAGTGGCCATACGCACACAATAAGGTTCGTGCAAAAATCCAAATCTGTACTTCAAATCCAACTTTTTTTTTTATGAAAAATCAAGTTTAAAATTTGTGCCAAATGGTACTTTCAAAATCCAATTTTACTTTTTAAGATCAACATTTAAAATCCATATCCAATTATGGGTCCAAATACGAAATCCTATATACGGTAAATGCTCTATAATGTTAAGTGTTTCGTATTAATGTTCTTTCCCAGCAGCAGAGATGGAAGTCGGGCCGGGCTTTTCGGGTTCGGGCCGGGTTCGGGCCGGGCTCGGGCCGGGTTCGGGCCCAAAGCTATAAAAATTATCGGGATTGAATCGGGCCGAATAGTCACTACGAAAAGCATTGACTTCATATACAAATTTGATTTGCAATTTTGTTCGAAAGTGGCACAACTACATATAAGATACACCAATACCGTATCACGTATAAGTATGGCAATATCTGTGAAAATTTTTATACGAAGTACGAACCCAGATAAACTTCATTATAAGACGGCCCGAAGACTATGATTGAATAATGAAACAATGTCAGCTAAATAGTAAACAAGTTTCCCAAATACGCCAGACATTGATCATTGTTCCGGCCACATTGTGACGAAAACATGACTTACGAATGGATGGATTACCATGCTGGAGCCTGGATTACTACCAATTTAGTTTTAATTTCGATGAGGCATGCTGAACTGAACAGCTAGAATCAGGTGATGAGACGACTGCTTCCGTTGTGGCACAGCAGAATTGAACGATAGATGTGTTACGGCGGTGTTAATATTTATTAAAGAAAGCTTTTAGATGCGCCATAGTGATTTTGTCGTCCATGGTGAATTGCTTTAGGTCTATACGGAAAATAACTTATATTGTATTAGGCTATGTGACAGCGGTAGTATTGTTATATAGCAGTGTTGGGATCAAGTCACTACCTTCGAGTCACGAGTCATTTCGAGTCATTGCGCATTTTGACTCGAGTCAAGTCAAGTCAATCTATTTCAAAGCTGACTCGAGTCAAGTCAAGTCACTGGATTTTTGGAGGTGACTCGAGTCAAGTCGAGTCAAGTCAAGTCAAGTCACGAGTCAAGTCACAATTCAAGTCAAGTTGCCATTTCGAAGTATGAGGCATGATTGCATCATTGCATTTTGCTAGCTGTCTGAAATACATATTGAGTGGTCCCTTATTCTGAACCGCTAAACGAATATAGAGTTGAATATACACGCAAGAAGGCGCTGTATCGCTCACATATACGTAGAACTGGTAAACTACGTTGATAGTCACCAGCCAAAATAGAGAATTGATTGAGAACGAATTGATAAGATGCAATACATTACCCATTTACAAATTGAGAGACGAACTCGACTGTATCCAGTAACTGTTGAGGCTATTGAAATAATCAATTCTTCGTATAACGTGTGAATGCAACGCCCTTTGTATGGATGACAGTTGACTTGTATTTTGAACACACTATTTTTTCTCATCTTGGCCAATTTCATTCCTTTACTTCTTTAATTTAGTTTAATATTGAACCATTTAATACAGTTAACAGTGGGGCTGTTTTCAGCGTATTCTCATTCAGATATATTAAGTTCTCTTGCCATATGCAAGATTGCTATCGAAAGAAAACAAAGTGAGAGCATTGAAAGCGTTGAAAAGCTCGAATTTGAATCGTATATCAGCTTATTTGCTCGCAACAGTTGAAAATTGCTATTTGAACTTGGTTTCGGGCCGAAACGGGCTCAAAACTCGACCGTCGGGTTCGGGCCGGGTTCGGGCTGAACTTGTCGGGTTCGGGCCGGGTTCGGGTCCGGCTCACCCGGCCCGCTTCCATCTCTGCCCAGCAGTCACCGTCATACAGTAATTGGACGTTGCAATCCAAAGAATTTCGATCAAATATGCTTAAATTGCTATTCTACTATTCCGCAAAAGGCTCACAGTGGAGAACCTTCCAAGGTTCGTTTACAAACACGAACCTCTGAAGTGTCGATGTCCACACGACGAACAACAACGTGAACAGAATGCCCGAACTCGGGTTACATTTTAAATAAAAGTCAATTTAAAACGAAAATATTTAAAACATGTCCCTTGTTTTTTATTGTTATTTTTTTAGCCATGACGTCACGAATCCTTAATTGTAGCGTCACGCAGGGTTGCCATTGAGTAATTGACGATTGAAAATATACGGAAAATATGGTAGGGTTACCATATATACGTCCTCTTTAAAAGGATTTGTCCTCTTTTTTGACTTTTAAAAGTGCCCTCGGAGGACGCCCAAATGTTCTCTTTTTTGATATTTTGTCCGCTTTTTTGAGAATTATGGTTAACTAAAGGGAAAATTCGACTCAGATACAATAAATCAGCATTGTAGTAATACTCCGGCGGCTATTTCGGAAGCTTGGCCGGAAGGTTTCCGATAATGTGAAAGAAAAACTATATTTAGGGAGTTGAGCCAGAAAGTTGACCTTCTGTTTTTGATCAACCGACCACGAAGTACGAAAATTTACAAGTTTTTCAGGATTTTCCTCCGGTGTTGCAAGTGTGAAATTTTTTGAAAAAGTGTCCTATTTTCAGATTTCCAAAATATGGTAACCCTAAAATACTTCGACGAAAAAGGCTTCCCAACACTGTCACGAGTAGAACAATAATATCATTAACCGGGACTAACCGTTATACAACATTGTTACGGTCGGAGATCATTATCATCAGAACACCCATTTCGTACTAAAAATTTATATCAAAATGTTGAGCCGACGATGATTTCGAGGGCTCCAGCCACTCCACATCGTATACGTCGACTCTATTGGGTGCAAACTATCCGTACATGTTTATTCGAAAGTATTTACACATAAGGCATAATTACACAACGTTTAAAAAATAAATGTTTTTAAGATATTTTTGTTTTAAAACACCATTTGTGTTAAATGCAACCCTAGTCCGAACCTTCCCTAAACTGAGTAGTATAGTTCTACCTACCTGACTTGCGAAGAGCTTCGGTATCTCCTCTTCCGTGAAGTTCAGCTTCTCTCCCTTGGTGGTTTCATTTGTCGGGATTAAGAATTCTTCACCTTTTTCGATTTATTTTCATTCCGATTTTGGACTCAAGATCAGCAATGTACTTGGCTTTCATGTGGCTTCGTATAGGTATCCTACAAGTTTGGATTAGCGATGCATATCGTGATGAAGCTAATCAAACAAAATTAAATTATATTATTAATTATTGCCAGTTTTGTTTGTTTGTTTCGGGGTATTCATGGTTTTGTCGACTACTATGGTCATTTACATCAGGCCGATATTCTTCTTATTTTCCGTAACTGCCGACTTATAGCACGGCCCACCTCTAGGCTTTTGTAAGACACCGCTGACGCGGATGAGGTGGCGAGGAGGAGCCTAGGTAAACTAGGTATCGGAATTCGGAAGTCGACCTCGGTCGGACTCGAACCCGCACCAATTGGTGTTGCAGCCGCGGATTATACCACTGCGCTATCTCGCCACTCAATTATTGCCAGTGTTGGGATCAAGCCACTACCTTCGAGTCACGAGTCATCTCGAGTCATTGCATATTTTGACTCGAGTCAAGTCAAGTCACTCGTTTTTGGAGGTGACTCGAGTAAAGTAAAGTAAAGTAAAGTCACAATTCAAGTCAAATTGAATTTTCAAAGTATGAGTGATGAATAGGCCTGTTTATTTTTGGATTTCTTCAAAAATAACCATAATAGCTCAGTCTTGAATGTTTTAAAACTTAATTTTTGGAGAATCTCCAAAAATAAGAAATGAAAGTGTTTTTACCCCAAATACTACTAAAAACACTTCACCAAAAGTATATGGTATTTATTATCTTGTATTTAATCCCCCAACACATCGACATCATCATTGATCTAACTTTCCTAAACATTCGTCACAAACTGTTTGCCTGGAGAATGCCCTCCAAAGAAAAATCATCGAGAGACGCCAGGTCGTGACCCTTTCTCCAAATTGATTTTCGAGAAATCGGCCTCGACCATCAGTTGTGCTAAACATCGGGCCTAGGGGTCCACGGAACTGTCGGATGGCTTCAGACTATCCAAACTCTCCAATCTTCCAAGCCTTTGCTACTGACAAGTGCTCGTCAATAACGCTCTTGAGAGTGACGTTAGTTTTGACTTGGACAGACATATATTGGAATTGGTCTTCGATATTCTGTATCTTCTGGGGCGTTCACTTGTTCGCCAGCCGACCCCGGTCAGCATCAACACAAAGTGGAATGAGTGGAAGTACTTTTAGCATTTTGGCGACCCCCTCACACACATGCTGTTGATTTGTGTGTTTTTATGAGTTTCCTAATTGTTTTAAAAGTAATAACACTGGTCTGACTCGTTTATTTCGCTGAAAAACTCGGAAAAAAAACACGACTTTTTAGTAGTTAGTGCTGAACAGGTCGCCGTGTTCAAGGAGTGTAATTTAAGTCGGTCTTATGACAAAACCACAAGACATGCTCTCGGTCAAGGGAGGGCGAATCTCAGAAGAACTGCAACTTCGCTCAACAACAAGGCTATTTCGCCGAGCTGCACACTGCTCGAAAGGCCGCGACCACGTTAAAAAGCTTTGTAGTGTCCCACAGACATTTTAATGTCTTGATAGAAAACACGGATAGGGTTCTAAAGATAGCTCAAAATGTATCATGTTTAACATTGTCTTGAAATATGACGGCAACTGAACATTATATTTGGTAATCAACCGTCACTTTCACATTTCCTGGTATCTACAGTCAACATCCACTGCATGTGCGGCATTTATTAGCTCACAGCGTAATTCGATGGTTTCAATTTAGAAATGAAATTAATACGCTTGAGAATACACCTCAAATTTTTGACTAGCCCGCCAAAAGTATTTTCTGCTTCTCATTTGGCCCGCGGAGGAAAATAATTGCCCCTCCTGCCCCAGGGTGTACGACACACCCGGATGAAGAGCCCTGCAATATACTACCCATCTACACATACATTAGAATATAAACGCATAAACTATATTTGTTCGATTTAAATTATGCAAAGGATTGGTAAAGGGGAGTACTGCGCAATGTAACCACTGAGCCGTCTAAGAAACAGACTACTACTACTACTACTACTACTACTACTACTACTACTACTACTACTACTACTACTACCACCACCACCACCACCACCACCACCACCACCACCACCACCACCACCACCACCACCACACCACCACTACTACTACTACTACTACTACTACTACTACTACTACTACTACTACTACTAGTAGTACTACTACTACTACTACTACTAGTACTACTACTACTACTACTACTACTACTACTACTACTACTACTACTACGACAACCCAAACTGTGATAATTTCGTTTGCGGTCAATTTATTTGTGATGTAGCAATGGACGCCCAATGAAACGTACAATCAGTAAATGACTAGTTGTTTTCACAAGTGACAACAATCCGAACAAACATAAGATACAGTGATGTAATCGACACTGTTTACTTCATGACTTGAAATTGACTTGTAAATTTTGCTTCGAGTCACGAGTCAATCTACATTTCCGAAGCGCCGATTCAAGTCAAGTCAAGTCATAATTGCACAGTGACTCGAGTCAAGTCAAGTCATACGAAAAAGTTGACTCGAGTCAAGTCATGACTAGAGTCATCCCAACACTGATTCTTACTATAAATTAATTGTACGACTCCGGCCAAAAATTCAACGCAACAATTCTGTCAGGCAAAACGAAAGTGAAGCTAAGAAAAAAGAGTCAGACAGCATTTTCACGTCACGATGCCAAACTTGATCACAGTGCAAATTTCGAGGCTGATTTTGGGGGGTTCCAGGATCATGAACAGAATTTTTTTTGTCGAATTTAGCGCTCGGCAAGCCGGCCCAAAAATGGCTGTAAAATTGCCTTTCATCAAATGTAAAGTATGACGTAACCCAAATTCAGTGAGCCGTTCAATCTCGCTTTGTCCACACCATATAAGCCATTGTGATTCCACGGTCTTGCACCAATGATTGGGAGTCACGTAAAATGAACAACGCGTGCCGTGATTGCGACGTCACGTTAGAATCACAAAGTTGAAAGGTCTCTAGTTCGTGTGATATTTTCTGCTCACAGTAATGCAAAACATCTAACTTGATGCGGTACCTCTTGTTAATAACGCCGTCAATTTGAGAATTGCACGCGCGACGAAATTCATCAATTGTAACGCAGGACACGTATTTGCACAGGATCAGCAGGTCTACGCGATGAAGCGGGCTTATGGATTTTTGAATCTCTTCTGAATTGCCTGGAAGTCAGAAATACATCTCAATTTTTACAGTATGGACCTTGCTCGTGCTGTAATAGCATCAAAGGATACAACCGACTAAAACATGGATCGCCAACACGCGGCCCGCGAGATCATGTTTTGCGGTTCGCGATCTGATTTGAGATGTCAGAGGAACGCTTAGTAAAGTATTTGGAAATGCTGAAACTGATTTCAGTTTCAAAATGTTGTTGTTATTGAAAATAAGCCATTCTCCTGTGCCAAACATCACCATTCCTCACACGGTGAAACGGCTTCGGCGATGGCAACCGCATTCCATCGAAGGATATCACCTGATATGAATATAGGCAATGGGCATGCGCATACTGCCTTGGGCTGCAATGGCCCAAAGACTTCGAGTTGGTGACCCCTGGACTACAACAACTTAGTTTCTACGGTGACCCCTGGACTACAACAACTTAGTTTCTACAAGTGCATAATAGAGCTCGTGAAGGCGGAGGAAAATTTCTGGGGCTCTACAACTTCGTGGCCATGAAGATATCTAGTTATTTTACAAATTAATTTAAGTAATAACGTTCACTAGTTAGCTCATTCTTACTTGTCTGAGTTATGTTTATGAAAGAAAGGCAGCACGAGTGTTCTGTTCAGCTTGATCGCCACGAATATGCTTTCCATCAATCCAATCAGCTGGTTATTGGGCCCCCACAGCAGATCAGGAAGTAAATACGCAGAACGGCCGAGCTTCATGTCAGGCTCTGGTTGGAGAAGTGGCGGTGTGTAGCCTCGATTCGGCACTTCTGGCTTACCAGTCTCAAGGTTATCAGCCTCGTATACTGCGTTGTTGATTTTTGATACATTCCACGTCAATGTGCATCGCGGAGCCTCTGTTGAATTTAAGGTAGGAGTTCCCACTGTCTTATGTTCCAGTACAACGGTTCGTGGCCGTCGTTCAGTCGGTCCGTTATCTGACGTTGTACGATAAATGCTCCAGATTTTAAAGGCAGTTCTTGCGTGCAAGAAAATATAGTCACGCCCAGCCCACACCGCAGCCAACAACAAAACACCTATACCTACGCGAACTATTTTATACCGACACTTTATGAACGTGGGCATTTCTTCGTCCGACTCGTTGATCAAGAATGCATGTTGAAAACTCGCCGCTGCTTGGGACCATGCGACAAAACACATTCAAAGTACCATGCTTTCAACTGGAGTCAACAAACACAGATAGGCCTACATAAATATGCTATCACGAAGAATGTGTCTTAATCAAAAGTGGACTGTGATTAAATATCTAGCGCAGCGTTGCGCAACTTGATACTGTGACAACTGTATTGGTCTCTTTTATGCCTGTCTGCCTTGGAGGGTGGTTTCTATCGATCTATTTTGCCCAGCCATGGGTATGCTTTGGTAAGCGTTAGTATTCTTTAATTAGTTTCTTAACAGCGATTGTTCTGTGGTTGATCAGCAACTACATAAATAATTATTTATGTATACGTTAACGTATTTTACAACTCGAGGTCGTCACTGCGATACCAACACTGCTATCGTTCTGTTTCTTTGCTAATGCTTCTTGTTGCTAACGCTCTCTAACTTCCGTGTACCTTGAAGACGTTCCATATATCGATTGTGTTTACGTCAGCTGTCTGACACTCAACTATCTTGGTGCGGTGTGTTCAAGTCTGGAGTGCGTATACAAATATCATGTATTGTAGTCATGTTTGATCATGCTAGTGATAGGAAGATGCGAGTCTTTCGGCTTCTGGCAAATGCCACAGCGGATCAATGCTCATTGCTCATGCTCATGCTCATGTTCAGTTCTTCACACAATGACATGGTTATACTATGTTCAAGCTGGATGCTCTTTCTGTCGAAACCAGCTCGTGGATTAGGCCTAAAATTTGCAGTAATTGAGCTCGCCAGTGGCTGGGTGTTCGGTTTGACACGATTTGAACCCCAGTCTGCAGATTGGAAAATTAGCGTTCTAACCGCTGAGATATACAACATACAGGTACAGGTACAAGTACATCCTACAAGCAGGGCCGTAACAGCACTTTGTCAGCCCCCCCCCAAAAAAAAAAAAAACGTTGGTCTTGGTCTCCCCATATGGTGATAAACCAAACCCACTCAAGCTATGTACTCTTTACCGCTACTTATCATCTACATTGGGTATCCGTTGATTGAGTAAGCTTTTCTCGCCTAAACGCGCCAAGCGCGAGAAGTTTCTATAATCCATGACCTAATCCAGGGGCGGGCAACATATGGCCCGCGGACAGTTTCCCGTCTTACATTATAACAGAGGTCTCAAACACGCGGCCCGCGGGCCGCATGCGGCCCGCCAGAGCATTTTGTGCGGCCCGCGACGACATTTTAGATTTTTAATAATTTGACAATATATAAGTGTCACATAAATCTTTTCAGGTTATAAAGTCAAAATTCCCTCTTAAACTGCTCCGAAAGCCTGAAACTATCCGTCAAACTTGACTTATCACATCCATTGCAAACGCTACCATGCAGGGGAAGATTCACTATTTCGCCACATTTCCAATTCATGATGACAAAACCTGACCCTTAGACGATTCGTGAAATTTGTGAGTTAAAATTGGACGCGACCTTTCTTAGAATTACTCAGACTCAGGCTAGCTAGATGGCAAAATGAAAATGACTCGAGTTGACTCGGAGTGACTCGGAATGCCGTGAATTTGTTAGGACATGGACGCAACAAACTAATCGCGTATCAGGAGAATAGTAATAGGCCTAGATCAGAAGGTCGCAGCTTGGTATTTCGCTAACCAAGCAATCTGTTAGTTAGCCTACATCTTTGGTCGCTAAACCATGTTATTGAGGCCACTTCAAGGTACCGAGTACCTTAGTGGTACGCTCCGACGATGTAACAACAATGGGCCGTTTGGCGTTCCGACATTTCAATCACTAAGACACATTCATTAATATATATATATCATATTTATAATTTTTTCTGTTCCTGTATTTGAAGATATTTGGCCATGAGATTAATAGCCTAGATATTAAAAGTACAACCGAATCCTGCATTGGAATTACAATGCTCAACCTAAAAATGTTTTGATATCAGATCAGTCTCTATTATCAATCTGTTAAATTCAAAATATTCATAGTAGCTGCAAAATTATAACCGATAGCTTTTATGATGGCATCATACATTTGTCCGCCCATATGGTGTCTCTATCTTATAATTAATATATATCAAGTACAACAACAATTCTATTCAAATAGTTATAAATGTGATGATTCTTTCCGTGCCTGGCCTAAATTGATATAAGAGCAAATCACATTTTGACGATGTGTGTTTACTGTCAGTCTGCTTGATCGGCTCACTTTCAATAGGACAATACATGCCCGCCAAATAAGGCCTACTTGGAAAGACATAGAATACCCCCATAAGTGCTACGGCCCGCGGCGTCGTCGAAACGGGAAAACTGGCCCGCGGCGTCGTCGAAACGGGAAAACTGGCCCGCGAGCACATTTGAGTTTGAGACCTCTGCATTATAATGTGGCCCGCGGTTTGCCGAGATTCCCCACTTCTTGCTTGAACGTCAAATTTTAGTGACTGTTTGCAAGACCGTAACTGCCGCACCCCAAACCCCCGAATCAGGGGGAGCCGAGCTCGAAGGGGGCCAAAATTAATTCGCGAATTTAAATGAATTATGAAGTATTTCTCTAGAAATTTATGCAACTTTAAAAAAAAAAATCGCGCTGCTCACGATTTAATGTTGACAATTACAACCTTCATTCTTGGGTACCCTTCCCCCAACAAAAATACGCATGATTTATAAAAATGGAGACTGGCGTTGGCCATTACCGCGCCACGACGCACCAAAACATATGAAGTTGTAGGCCATGCTGCAACATCCGACTCCAAGAAGTGTGCCAGACCGATCAGCAGCAAGAAGACCTTGGCCCTTGCCCTTGTGCTGACCGGAAACTTCGATATATATAGGCCATGTTTAAATGTCCATTGGCGCTTAAATGGCTGGCGCCGAATGTTTCTGTCCTGGCGTCCTGAACCCTACCAGACAAATGCCATACAGCAGAGAAAAATTATATTAGCCAGTGAAGAAATATCAATCTGAAATCGTGTGCGTCATTTAGTTTAGTAAGTTTGGGCGATTTCAATATCTTTTGACAGCAGATAGGAGGACACGAAATAGCATTATTTAACGAAGTCATTATACAAACAGGTCCGCCCGAGATGTTTAATTATTATTTAGGGGCCCTACATTTTCCAAGACACCTCACCCAGCTCTTATATTACCGGTAAATATGATTACGTGAACAGAGAGAGGATAAAAAATGATAGCAATATATTTGCAATTCCCGATCAAATTGACCGATTCAACCATGAATTAATAAATTTTTGCGCGCTTCGCTCGTTTAGCGTTTAGGGGGGCCCAATATCAACGTTTTGGGGACGAGGGGCTGACGAAGTGCTGTTACGTTCCTGACTGTATGTTATTATATACGTGTGTGCGCAGCGTACGAGAGTGGAGCTCACGCGTAAGTTCGTCGAAGCTAGAAGACTTGCATTATCGGCATTTGCGCTGTACTCAACCGTCTAATGAATTAATAGCTTGGTAAATTTGGGGTACCGGGCTTATCGAACGCATTGAAATCTTAATCAAGGATTGCACCGTGTGTTAATTGATCAGAGAGAAGCAGGCATGGAGGCACCTGTATGACGATGCTGTTCTCAACTCCACATTGCCTTCGTCATTATCGGCGAGAAATGGCTTTGAAGTGACAATTTCGTCGTTTAAATACATTCATTAAATACGATATATTCCTTGTATATGTGGATAATGTATCGATTCAGCAATCCGGCCCGCCAAGTAGCCTACCTAATTTTTCTATATCCGGCCCGCCGACTGGAGAAGTTGCCCGCCCCTGACTTAATCGGTCAATGTGATCGGAAATTGCATATATATTGCAATCGGTATCTATTTTTATCCGCTCTTTGTTCACGTAATCTGTTTTACCGGTAAAGCTGAGTGAGGTGTATATAAAAAGGCAGTGCCCCTCAATGATAATTAGACATCTCCGGGTGTACCCGTTGGCAGGAACGAAACGGGATATCGTCAGCCCCTCCATCCCAACAAAAAAAAAACAATTGAGTCTTGGGCTCCCATAGGGTGATAAACGAACCCCCCATCACCTTGTACGCTTCTGCTACGAAATTATAACTGAACTGTTTACCAGGGCTTCGGAGCAGCCGTAAATTTAAACTGCTCCAGCTCCGGCTCCGGAGCTCTCTTCTATCATACATTAGCTCCGGCTCCAGCTCCGGAGCCGCATTATAAACACTGCTCCGGCTCCAGCTCTGAAATTAACGAATATCCTGTCTATATCAGGGGTGGCCCGCAAATGTGGCCCACGAGAGGGTTTTGCGTGGCCCGCGAGATAATGTCCTATTATATTCTCGAAAATGAATTGCTCAGATTGTGAACTTGTAATGCCAACCAAAAATGACAATTCTGGCTGCGACACTTGGGATGTTGATGACTAAAATATCAGTTCCGACGCATTGGCAGATCCAGGGTCCAGTCACATTTTCAGTAAATCGTCGTACATTACAATAAACTAAAATAGTAGCGAAATTTTTCTTCACGCTTCGCGTGTTTAATTGTCACACGACTTCTTGCTTGGTAGCCTACCCCCTACTGAAAATGAAAAAACGCCTAATTTACCCGATTGAGTCTAACTGTATTCGAAATTACAGAAGAAAGTCTTGTCGCGTTTTCCCTCGCATAAAAATCGTCGACGGTGAAATGTAGGCACAAAATGATTGTCGCATATTATCAGAGACCTTCGATATCGATGTGTCAAGACGACGAATAGTCGTGTCCTTGCAAACTGAGCCTAGAGGGTGGTATACAATAGACCCGCAATATCACCTAGTTTATTTATAAACTTAGAAAATTTTACCCGCTCGGCATGGCTAGTCAACCGCGCACTCGTTCGTCAATTGCATGTGCCCCTTTAGCTGAAAAGGTTGGCCATTCCTGGTCTATATAGATTACTAATCTACTAATAGGTTAGTTATCTATAGTAATCTAGAGTCCGTCAGCCGTCATTAACATCCGATGTAGCAACAAAGACATATATAGGTGCCGCCGTGCAGGCTTGTGACTTCATACTGAATACTTGTCTATTATCGACAACATCATAGTTGCACTAGAACGCAATTTACTCCATGCCATCGCTGTGCACAGCATTAAAATTCAGTTCACTTATGATAAATCAGCAGATGTGGTTGTTGCATATTATTATTATTATTATTAATACACTTTTTACAGTGGCGCGTATCGCCTGTTTTCGGCCTTGTGCGCCACGACAGTACATTTCTTAAAGTCCAGTGTCTCTGCTTTCGTAATGAGGACGACTTTTACTTCCACGCTCACTCCCACTCTTCATTCTCTCTCGGTTTCGCTCGTCCACTTTCAGGTCTTTGCTGCCGACTTTCGAGCTCGGCTCACTCTTCTTCTGGGCTTTTCAAGACGCTGCGTTAACAGCGAGGTCAGCGATGAGGAGCCCAGATAAACCTCCGACACATAGAAACATGGCAGAGCCGAGACTCGAACCAGTAACCATTGGTGTCGTGACTGCAGTGTTTAACCAACTGCGCCACTCGCTTCCCCGGTTGTTGCATATATAATGGCATCTTATGAAATAAGTCGGAGCCGGAGCTACTCCTCAAATAACGGGCTCCAGCTCCGGCTCCGGCTCCGGCTGAATTTTATGTAGAGCTCCGGCTCCGGCTCCAGCTCCGGTGAAAATGCACGGCTCCGGGGCTCCGGCTCCGGGCTCCGGCTCCGGCTCCAAAGCCCTGCTGTTTACTGAGCAAGCGCTCAACGCGAAAAGGTTCGATAATTCATTATAAAATCGGTCAATAAGATCGGGAATTGCATATATATTGCTATCAATTTCTTGTCCTATCTGCTCACGTAATCAGATTTACCGATAGAGCTGAGTGAGGCGCCTTTGAAACTGTAAAGCCCGTAAAGGCGCGAATAATCATTATACATCTTCGGGCGGGCGGATCCGTTGGTATGACTACGTTCCATGTTATTTCGTGGCCTAAGACCTACTGTCAAAAAATATAGAATCGCCCAAACGTACTAAACTATAAGATCATACGACTTCAGATTGGTATTTCTTCACCCTGATGGTATTTGTCTGGTGCGGTTCAGATTGCCAAGACAGGAACATTCGGCGCCAGTCATTTAGGTGCCTATGGACAATTAAACCTATACGTATTTTGTATATATAACGAAGTTTTCGGTCAGCATAAGGGCCGTCCTTTTCGGCCAAGGTTTTCACGCTGCTGATCGTTCTGGCACACTTCTTGGAGTCGCATGTTACATGGCCTAAAACTTAATATGTCTTGGATCGTCGTGTCGCGGTACTAGCCAACGC
Organism: Botryllus schlosseri; assembly: GCF_051294905.1. Lineage (NCBI taxonomy): Eukaryota > Metazoa > Chordata > Ascidiacea > Stolidobranchia > Styelidae > Botryllus > Botryllus schlosseri. The sequence continues at coordinate 20,704 of NW_027648721.1, read as the reverse complement.
CGATATGCCCCTTTCTATAAATCTTGGGTATTTTTTCTTGGGGGAAGAGTACCCAATAATCAAGAAATTTGGCAACTTGAAATCGCGTTGTTGTTGCAATTAATTAATAATCTATGCTAATTCACGAAATAATTTTGGGCCCCATTCGAGCTCGCCCCCCCCCCCCCAGTTGGGAGGTTTGGGGTGCGGCAGTTAGGGCCCTGCCTACTAGTGTGGACTTGTTACTGGCCCTAGCCTTGAGCGAGTGCCTATAGCCTAGCGGTCAATACAACTCCACTTCGGACCTGCGTCACGGGTTTCGAACAATCTACATCTCAGATCAGGAATACAATAGGCACACACATAAATCGTGAGCAATTATATTATATCAATAATTCGAAGATTACACCCATCGCCTGAAATAGCCAGAAGAATGACGGCCGTGCGACTCCTATACTTCACATTTTGACGACATAATTCTTATTTCGGTCAAAAAGGATCGTTAATAATTTGGGTCGGTGAAAATCCATGACTCAGCCTATTTGATTAGTCCTTGAACATATAAGCATGGGACATCTATGGCTGAACCATGCTTCACACAGCGCTATGTATCTGGCAATGCTCTGGCGCACCAACATTGAACAGGCACACGCTTTTGAAGCTGTCATCAAGTCAAGGACCCATCCCCCTGGAAGCCTTTTTCGCGGCCATACGTTTCCGACTATGATTCGCCACTTTGGCTTTGTTCGCGTCTTTGCTCTTCCTTTGCTGCGCCGTATTCTTATCTTGACCCGGTGCCGATTTGGGCTTGTTCCCGCGGTGTGAATTTCTTTGCTGCATCTGTTGCTGTCTCCTGGCTTCGTTTTTCGCCCTGACTTAGGCCGGATTTTGTATGAAGTGATCGCGTGGCGCCGCACTGCCCCTGGAAAACGTGCCGGTTTAGAAAGTTTACATCCACTCTGTGGCATTTCAGGATATCCCAATGCCTTTCGACATTGCTAGTTTAGAGGAGTCGTATTAAGACTCTCCTTGCCCGGGGGCTAAGCTTTGGACCTTTGGTGACTTTGATGAAGCCAGCCTACTGCTTATACCTAACCCTCTGTATATCATGTCACCAGTGGCCCGATTGCATTTTTGTTATGTATGTTATTGCCTTGCACGGTTGACAAATGAAGATTCTCTCTCTCTCTCTCTCTCTCTCTGAAATCAATAGCAGATAATTGGTCGCGACATTTCAACTTTGAAGGAAACCTACCTTTGACAGACCATTAAAAGAACACAAGACCTCGATCAAATCTCCTTTTTTTTAAATATCCACTCGGGCACGTTTCATAACTTCATTTTCTATGTGCATCTCAGCTTGGGCAAGAGGTTATCATCAGTAAAGAAGTACATCTACTTATTGAACTGCCCAAGTATTTAGTTTTATACGCAAAACTAGGCCTAGAATACTTACTGTTCTACTTGCCATTAAATCACTACTTCTACTTGTACCTGAGAATAAATTAGGGTCTACTCGTACTAGAGTACAAATGATGTCAGCTTTGACCAGCGCTGGTTTTGACATAGCTTGGAAATAACCACTTTCACTTGTAATTAGGTAGGAATTAACGGCAATTCTTCCACTTCTACTAGAGTAGCAATACTGACTTCAGTGCAAAACAATGCTGAGTATTTACACACGCAATGACGGTAGCTTACCGTTCGTTATCGTCTTCCGACTGACCAGAGCCGTCGTCGCTTTCGGCTTTCTTGCCTTGTAGAAAAACCCTAGGAGTGACAAACGGCCTGCGCTTCAGTATGTCGTAAGAATCGCCCGCATCATTCACGTCGATACCAAGACCGTCATATGCGTCGTCATACTCATCGTCGTAAGCGTTGCAATCGTCAATGACAACTGGAAATGAAGTGACAAGACGAAGTGATACATTGGTTGAATTGATTGCTTAGTAAAGCTGGTACAACTTCTCAAAACAAATGTGCCTCCCATGGCGAGTAACTTGTAGAGGTCGACCGATATTGATTTTTACAGGCCGATACCGATATTTCGACACTCACAATGCTGATAACCGATATCATAGGCCGATATTAATATGGAAGGAGCAGAGAACAATTTCGCCAAAAATATTATATATTAGGCAAGATGGCACTTGTTCATGCCACAGAACGGTGAACAACAAACGAGAAAACTGAAATCGAAAAGACTTATTGCTTAATTGTGAACATTCGTTGAAATTTGGGATAACCCGATCAGTTCAGAAAAGGTAGATTGTAATGCAGGAAGCAAAGTTTCTCTGCATGCTCACCAAATTAAACTCGTCCCACAATGGTAAATCTGTCATATATTATCCTTTGCGTCGTCAAGTTCTTGAGATTGAGAACACGGGGCATTGAATTTCCAATATTTTTAATTTTTTTTGAATATAAAATATCGGCCGCGATATCGGCTTTCATAGACCGATATCGATAATCGGGCAAGCTCTAAATATCGGCCTCGATAATCGGCCATCTCGATAATCGGTCGACCTCTAGTAACTTGGGGTGAAAGTTTTGTGATCCCATCACCGAGCAATATAGAAACGGTTTTGGCAAGGGGGCACTTGGCAAGCATGCCAGGATTGTCAGGCTATTATTGCCACTAACTTTACATCAGAGAGTATGTGACATGCTATTATGGTACCGCCTGTTTAGGGTGGATTATCGTCATATCACAAAATCCAACCGGGATGCTAGCAACCCCAACAGATTGTTTGATGGCATGGAAGGTTATGATGTTCATGAGAGAATTAAAATATATGAAATTCGGTCTATATATAGAGAAACCTGCGGTAATTGGAGGTAAACTGCTCAAGATAATATGTATCTTTGGCTTGGCATCTAGATTTGATCAGCTTTCAACGCTCACAGGTATCAAGCAATTGGTGGAATGCTGTTGTACATATTATTGCATTACTCTTTTTTCAACATTCATTTATATTTATAATATATAGGCCAATAAATATGACGATATAATGTGATCACTCAACTTGACGACTTGTATATAAAAATTCATGTCTGTATGTTTGTATAATTAACCCATTCCATCCTTTTATTTCAACTAGCAATGTATTCCTATTACCCAATCCATTATTCCACTCCAAATTCTCGTTCACTGGCAAACATCAGTATTTTTATCCCTAGATGCAGATCTTCGTTCTGATAAATAAGGCAATATCGTATTTCATCAGCGAGACTGAGAGAGACAAGCTCCAATGTATTACCAAAACAGAACTATGAAAACACTACAGTTTCGTAGCCCATTAGTCGAAACGTCCAAAACAAAAGCACTTGTCAAGCTGGTCACTAACCCGACCCCATACTGGCCGTTATTTCCTCTTCGTTATACAACTTGGAATACTGTTCACATATTTTACGTTTCAGTTCCTGAGACGGTTTTTCAGATTCCAACGGAGTCTGCAGTCAGCGAAAAAAGCGTCGTCAACTTTGGATATTTTCTGAAACAGTAGTTCTTCTTCTGCAGGTGCGTCAGGGTTTTCGACGCTTTCAGTGAGGTGGTGAACAAAGTACTTCCAATTCTTCAGAGTACTCAAGTAGGCTTTGTTACTTATATTACTGACCGAAGTGGATAAATGTTTGACTACTTCCACTTGTAAGTAAACCTATGTACTTTTTTACACATTGGATTTTGTAAAGTAGAAGAAAGCAGTTTTTGGAACAGTTTGCATCAGCTTTAAGAGTGAAATTGTCATGACAACCGACTGAATAAGCATCGGAGTCAAGGTAACCTTTCGACATTGCCATTAGTCATTATGTAACAACTGCAATGATACATCTGTCAATTTCGAAAGCAACCAACTCTGATTGACTACCAAGTGTATGCTGTACCACGGCAGAATCTGCATTTTGAAACTTTCCAGAGCTCTCACTTTCCATTTTAAATGAGTCGTTTTAACATAGATTTGAAATCGCTACCCTATTTAAAATCGAATAGAAATTTACAGCGTTACTTCTGCTTCTACTTTTATAGCAACGCTGACTACTTTGACCACATCTGGCGTGGACGTCAGGCATAAAACTTTTGCCAATTGCCAAGATGCTATAAAAAGGATCACTGGTGCGCAGTAGTGGCAACCCCTGCTATAGAAAAAAAGATGTACGGAAAGTATCAAGATACTTACATTGTGCCTCTTCCCTTTATGTATCTTTGACAGATCCAAATTTTGGTTTTTGTTGATATCAAACTCATCATTGTCGTACACATTCCTTCTCGTGTCAAGTAACGAGAAATTCGATGGTCCCGAGTTTTGCTCGGTTTCATTCTGTATCGGAGCGTTAGCAGATTTTTGTTGCGCTACCGTTAATTCGGGCACGCTGCCTTCCAGCAGGGCGTGGATCGTTCTTTCGCAATCCTTGTCGAAATGGAGCAGGCAGGACGTGATGTAGTCTGGGTCTAAATGTGGCAGGACATCATGGATCATCGACACCAGTGATGCCATTTCCGGGTCTGAAGATCAATAGTGGTTTCATAACCTCAATTGACAAGTGTTGGCAACGGAGTAACGGTCAGTAACGAAGTACTTCTGCCCTTTTCGGGTATTCAAGGATTTGCCTGCTTGTACTACTGACTTGAGTGGTTAAGATTTTGAACTACTTCAACTTCTACTCAATAGTTTACTTCAATAGAAATACTTATGTTTTACACCTTGGAATTTTCAAAGTATTAAGTAGTTTTGGGATGTCAGAAGCACTGTTATGAGTTAAAATGTAGAAAATATCCCGTTTATCACTGGAACTGAATATATTTTCACAAATTACACCTATTTACAGTGCCGTTAGTCGTTTTGCGGTACCAGTATGTGCGAAGATACATCTTGCACTTTTGAAAGAAGCTTTTAGTACCCTCTGATTAACTGCAACTAATGAAAAATGACAAACCACAATAAAAATAAGTATGATCTGCAAAAACATATTCTATTACCGTGATACAGTATCTATCTCACAGAGTTCTCTTGACAATTCCACTCACAGCTGTGATGCAAACAGTTATCACATAACTACTTTGTACCTTTTAAAATGTAAAGTTTTTAAAGGAAGTAGTTTTGCGTGAAAACTATGAAGTATGTGTGGAAATAGGCTAAAAAGTAAAAACATAACCCATTGATTCAGTAGTACAAGAAGACAAAATCGACTAGAGTGCTCGGATAAAGAATTTGATTACGGTACCGTACTTTGTTACTGATCACCTCTGCTTACTTACCAGACGAACTTTTATCTTCCTCGACAGCATTTGTCGATTCTTTGGATCTCGTAGCGGTCACTCGTTTATTATCGGAAGCGACACCATTTACTTTCACATTCTGATACCGTTCCGGTTTTTTCTTGCGTCCCGAACCCAACGACTGCAGCATGAAGGACGCCCTTGTTTCATCAACGGCCGAGCCTGACTGAAGCACCAATAACAGTTAGCTTTCAGAGGAACCTGATCGTGTTTTAGTAACACTCGATAGCCAAGAATGTCAATAGGTTTCCAAAATATGACGTTTCGCCGAAGTTGAGTTTCATGAGAAGGCTTTAGTTATCGATTTTTGGCAGATTTAATAAAAAATTGTGTTTTGAACACATTGCCGTTTGTTCATGTTGATATAGGAAACTCGATCATGCCCAAAGAACGCGAGTATTTTGCCCAATATTGCACAAACTATCAGGGTTGATCGGTAGATACCCCGAGATTTATCAACGAAAAACTCACATAACTCCGCTTCTACTGTTCGGAATTGAGTCAAATTTGTTTTGCATCGTCTTTGAAGACAGCCCAACAATTTAATGGGGTTGGCAGAAAAATTTGATCCTGTACTTGTTAGAATTGAATCAAATTTGGTGTGCAGCGTTTATCAGGGTAACCTGACAATTTAATAAGTGAATGGCTGGAATCCGAAAAATAAGTTATTTTTGGACAGCCCTATTGTGCATGCCTCGAACCAAGTCATATGACTCGAGACTAGGATGGCCAAGACAGACATTTCATTGTAACTTCGAAAAATAGCAAAGTCACCCCATTATTGGTCGTCTATCAGTCCTGATACGTGCAAAATAGGGTCAGAAACTGATTGACTAAGGAAAATTACGATATTATGAATGTGAGCCATTCTGTATCAGTAGAGCAGAGTTGAACCTGATTGAACTCGAACACTGAACACAATGACTTGCACTCGGACTTGAGTCACAACACTATGGCTAGGACTCGACTATCTACTCACTGACTTGGACTTGACTCGGTGGTAAATTGAAAATGACGGGAATTGATTCGAGTCAAAACTATAAAAGTGAGATTGACTTGTGACTTGGTTACAACCCTGCAAACTACTGACGCAATCGCAATATTCCCAAAGTTGTAATTCCACTATTACATTAAAATATAGAATGGAAAGGTTTGCCCGAAGATTGAAGAAAATCTGTTATTTTTCTTTTTTCTTTCACGCAATACTATTACCTGTAGGCCTATACAATAGTTCTGAAATGACCAACAAAGATATAAATAGATGGTAGTTACTAGGTAGCAGTGTTGGGATCAAGTCACTACCTTCGAGTCACGAGTCATTTCGAGTCATTGCACATTTTGACTCGAGTCAAGTCAAGTCAGTCGATTTTTGGAGGTGACTCGAGTCAAGTCGAGTCAAGTCAAGTCACGAGTCAAGTCACAATTCAAGTCAAGTTGACTTTTCAAAGTATGAGGCATGATTATGTCATTGCATTTTGCTGGCTGTCTGAAATACAGATTGAGTGGTCATCGATTCTGAACCAATGAGCGAATATAGAGTTAAATATACACGCAAGAAGGCGCAGTATCGCTCACATATGCGTAGAACTGCTAAACTACGTAAGTAATTGCATAGCCTCAGTTTATAGTTACCAGCCAAAATAGATAATAGAGAAACGAATTGATAAGATGCAATATACATTCGAGCCTGCGCCAATGGTTGAATATTCGAAATCAATTTCAATTAACCAAGACGTTTGGTTAAGGTAAGAACACAAAGCAGAAATACACATTTTACTATTAACTTACTTTACTGTACTAGTTTACGACTTCGTAAGCTATAAGCTTCGATCACTTCGCTTGCGGTCAATTTATTTGGGAAAGAACAATGGAGGCACAGTGAAACGCACGATCATTGAATGATTAGTCGCTCTCACGGGTTACACAAGCGTTTCGCGAGCAACCCGACCATATGCAAGATACAATGAATTTTATCGACACCGATTACTTGATGACTTGAAATTGACTCGTGAATTTTGCTCCGAGTCACGAGTCAATCCACATTTTTGATACGCCGAGTCAAGTCAAGTCAAGTCATTTTAGCAAAGTGACTCGAGTCAAGTCAAGTCATAACGAAAAAGGTGACTCGAGTCTGACTCGAGTCAAGTCATGACTCGAGTCATCCCAACACTGGCGCACACATAGCGTGATAAACCAAACTTTTGAGAGCTTCGCCCCCAAGAACCCCGTAGCGTGATTTCGATGGTCAGCAAAGTTTGTGTGGTCTGGTCGCCCTAGGTACCAAAATTTTCTATAATGCATGAATGAATAGGTGGTAGTTACATATATAAGCCGCTATAAAACTTTTCTCCTCACAGCCCACGAAATCAGATTTACCAGTAGAGCTGAGTGAGCTGTTGTATGGGGAAATAAAGGGCACGTAATTAAACATATTTTGGCGTGCCCGTAGGTATAATAAATTCGTTACTAGGGACGTAACATCACTTCGTCAGCCCCCAAAAAAACGTTAGTCCTAGGCCCCCAGCGGGTGATACACCAACCTTCCGGGGGGCTTCACCCGCATACCCCCCTTCTGCTATTTGCTGATACTATAGTCATCTACATTGAGTGACCACTGTCCATTTACTGAGCCAGATATTATCATCTAGACGCGCGAAGGGCGAAAAGTTTCAATAATTAATGATTGAATTGGTCAATAATTAGCAATATGACGTGACGTGTCGTCATGAGGTTCACGTTCGTGTTCACACAGAACCTTTCAAAAAGGTTCGCGTTCACACGCACCTGAACCTTTCAGAAGTTCACCACCATCCCTAGTTGACAACGAAAGTTCTCGGGCAATATTTTCACCCAAATTCTGTGCACTTGATCCTTTTCAAATTTAGACATCTCACGATTATAAAATAGTTCTAATGGAGACCGACTTCGCCTGGCAAGGATGTTCTTAGTCAGCCTTGCTGCACAATTATACCAGGACAAGTAATGCCATGAATTTCTACACAATTACAGGTAGAAGTAGAAATTTCCAACATATAATAAAACCACTGACAGCGGAAACATGAAAGGAATAGTGTAAAAACAACTCCATAGTACTCTGGTTCTCAAACTGGGTGGCGCGAAGCCGCCGTCAACTGAAATTGTTTTTGCGTCATGCGCGATTTGCCTCTGTTTACTAGTTATTGCTCTGAGTCTATAGTACGAATTTTATATCCGGGAACTATTTTTTCAACAGCCATAACCTTCAATGCCACCAAACTAACCGTTGACGTCGCTAGCATTCTATTTGCTCATTTTAATATTTTCTGATATCACGATAAGGGGGGCGCGAAATTATTAACTATCATAAAGGGGGGCGTGTCTTAAAAATTTTGAGAACAGCTGCCATAGTAAGTAGATTTGGTCGAGGGGTCAAAAATGTATTCAGTCACCATGATGCGGCTTATTTCACGTGTTTCTTAGGACAGTGTCCCTCATAATAGGGATGCAAACTTATTACTAAACTATTTTCCAATTTTCAAAATAAATAGTTTGAAAAGTAAATAGGTTAGCCTGAAAGCTGTTCGGGTAGAAGTGGCAGTGTTGGGATCAAGTCACTACCTTCGAGTCACGAGTCATTTCGAGTCATTACACATTTTGACTCGAGTCAAGTCAAGTCAATCGATTTTCGAAGGTGACTCGAGTCAAGTCAAGTCACTCGATTTTTGGAGGTGACTCGAGTCAAGTCAAGTCACGAGTCAAGTCACAATTCAAGTCAAGTTGCCTTTCGAAGTATGATTACGACATTGCATTTTGCTAGATGTTTGAAATACAAGTGAGTGGTCATTGATTTTGAATTGATGAACGAATATAGAGTGAAACATACACGGAGGAGGCGTTATATCGCTCACATATACGTAGAACTCTTGAAATACGTAAGTAATTCCATAGCCTCAGTTGATTGTTACCAGCCAAAATAGAGAATAGAGAAACAATTTGATTACATACAATTTATTACCCACCTACACTATATATTCATACGATAGAATTGGAGCCTGCGGCCTGCGTCAATGATTGACGTGTATATAAACTATTCGAATTCAATTTAACGAAAACAACTAGAGGTTTAGTTAATAGTACAGAGATAGATATTTGCTATTCAATGACTTTACTATACTAGTTTACGACAACGTAATCACTAAGCTCCAATCACTTCGTTTGTGGTCAATTAAATTGTGAGAGAACAATGGCGGCACAACAAATCACACGATCATTGAATGAGTGGTCGCCCTCACGGGTTATGAGAGTTTCGCAAAACAATCCGAACATATGCAGGATACAGTGATTTTTATTGATACCGATCACTTGATGACTTGAAATTGACTCGTGAATTTGCTTCGAGTCACGAGTCAATCAGATTTCTGATGTGCCGAGTCAAGTCAAGTCAAGTCATTTTTGCAAAGTGACTCCAGTCAAGTCAAGTCATACGAAAAATGTGACTCGAGTCCGACTCGAGTCAAGTCATGACTCGAGTCATCCAACACTGAGAAGTGGTAGTATAGTCTAAATCTCTAAAACATAACCATATGTTTGTAATACTACGCGTGATGTTCCAATCTTTATGTCTCCAGAAAGTTAAGAACTGCGTATTCTATGTGAGAGAATAGTGTCGCATCCGAGTCATACCTTTCAAAGAAATTTTAGAAAACTTAAACGAGATCATGTTCTTTTGCAATGCCGTTATCACGTCACAATTTAAGAGCCCGTCAACTGTTGAATTCACGCGCACTCTTCTTCTGTAGTATTTTCATTTGTACGAACACTCTTGGGCGGTTATCAGAGCTTCTTACAGAATATGCCTTACTATCAACCCAACTTTTGCAACCCATGTTATCGAAAGATATGTATCATTAGACCTAGCCAAAAATACTGTGAGCTCATCTGAGGTGAACTCTTTCTTCAGTCAGTTTATTAAATATATTGTATAACAGAATCTACGCTAGATTTGTCCGTTCACTTGATGCCCCCTCGAATGGTGCGACTGATTCCTATATGCAGCTGATTCTCGTTCCATTAATTTCTCTCAATCCCGTAATAGTCACTGTGATTTTGTATGCCGGATCAACTACGGCATCAACCATATGGCATTAACAATTATCGACCTGGTGTAGAATGATCAGTGACCACAGATGTCAAAACACCACAAATACAAAACAACGGCAACAACCAACAAGCCAAAGAAATTTTCATAGGCAACTGACGCAAAACGATATTTTACTACACCACACCCATGCGGTCTGTATAGTGAGTGTTATATATAATCTCTGCGTATGAATTTGTAACCACAATATAGTTATACGACAATCACCTGGCTCTGGGTACATTGGTTAATCTGGCGTAGCTAAAGATCCTATTGGTAAATGCATATGTTTCACTGAATGTCACACAGTAAATCAGTCCCGGTGGTGCATGTGCGATATGATCATCTTTCGCCGACTATACGTATACTTCATGGCATATAATCTCCCATATATTTACACTTGGCACTTTTTTAATTGTAAATGAAAATACATACTTTCTCGATGACATAGATGGCCGTTGCATTTGTCTGGCGCCTTCTCTCGCAAATTAAACCGCTCGAAATATTATTGGAAAAATATGCAGAATTTAGTCGGGGAATCGATGATAACCTGTTTATACTGCGTGGGGACAGATTTACTGGATTTCGTTCACGATTTGGATCGATATTCCAGTATCACACTATAAAGATCGATTAAAACTTAGCTTAGTTTAACTCCCATGGGGTGCGGATGTGTTATCTCGAAATGAAGTGCGCGGATATTGAAATGGCTTAGTACGATGTATTCAAGATCCACAGTTTTAAATATGCAAACCAGACCCCTAGACAGGATCTTGGTGGGAGTAGATTTACGGCACGTCACAAGGTGTCACATGTTTTGGTTTTGGGGCTATTTTAAAACCGATGTCCAAGCAATACATGCCTCCATGCGCTGGATTAAACGCGAAAGAGGATTCCTCATACCAATAACAGATGATTTCCAGAATTTTTAAACGACTTCGGCGCGAAGTTTGTCTTATTTGCGATACATGTCGGTACGTCTTTTTGCGTCAATCTACCGACTGCGTACTTTGATTCGCTCAGCGAGCTCCATGCTATTATTAATTCATGTTGTTATATAGGCCGACAGCGATTTGCTATACGCTTGTGTTGGAATCGTAAATATAGCGGGAAGCGTTAAGGATACGAATGGCGAGTGTATAGTAGGGATGGTGTGAACGTGAGGTTCACGTTCGCGTTCTGTGTGTGAACCTCGGAAATTTGGAGGTTCGCGTTCACAACAGAACCTTGATAGGTTCTGCACTGTGAACCTTTTTCATATATTACAATTTTCACGTCATTATAACATCTTTGGTTCAAATTTATTGCATTTCAACTGCGGGGCACTTTATATGCATGGTGCTGGCAGCATAAACAATCAACACCAAACGAGCATGCACCTTGACAATCTCAAAAGTTTGCTCGAAATATCCAGCTTTCCCGTTAGTGAATATCTGCTGTGAGCTTGACCCGCAATCGCACAACACGAAGAGCGAAATACACCACATGTACTCAGCGAATGATGCTTATTTAACCAATCAATGAGGTTGATATCGTTTTCTGATGTAAAAATCTAGCAGGGGATGACATCATATGTTTACTTATCATAAAAGCCAAATCCGTGCGATTGCGGTATTGGCTACACTTGTATAACTTGTTAATGGGATAATATCGGTAGCAGTATAGTAACACTCTGCTCAGTACCCAGACGCCGAATACACTGTCCGGTCTGATTAGACAGTTGAGACGTAAGCTTATATTTCCTGGTAAGTACTCGTCGAAATTGTAGGCAAAACGACGGAAGATATCGATTTTATGGGATCATTTGATTGTCTCAGTTGATACATTTGCGACGTTTAAAATGTCAATATGTACTTCAGCATGGTGGAATTGATGTGACCGATTCGTCGCTAGGTATCGTGTACAAGTACACTAATATAGGCTGTCACTTCATCGAAATATAGTGGTTGAAATTATCAATATTCACACAGAACCTTTTCAAAAAGGTTCGCGTTCACACGAACCTGAACCTTTCAGAGGTTCACACCATCCCTAGACTGTATAGTACGTGGACGTCGCGCTTCTTGTGTTCTAATCGGATTCTCCGAAGGAGTTCGCAATTCGATAATATGATAGGTCAGGTTTCGCATATTTAAAATTCAATCTATAGGCATGGCACCAAGATTCCTTCCATTTCATATCATTTATGCCGTGGTATAGCAGGATTTCTCAATTGCATAGACAGGTTTTTTGTTGATTTCTCGTTATAAAGTTGGTATTGAAAGTTAGGGGATCGTACACTGGTATTCATCCGCCCTGGTGCCTAAACAATTTCGCATAAGTCTTATTCAATGTAAATGTGCATACGGGGCCTACGTAGCCCCGGTGCATATTATGGCGACTCTTTTTGTTCAGTTTGTCTCCTGAAACACCATTAGGGTCCATTGATGGTATCGTGCCAATACTCCGTTATTTGACAAACACGGTTTAGGTAGCTTATTAAGAATATCTCTATTTCTGTTGTGTCGCAGCGAAAGAAAAATAAATCAATATATTGCCACGCAATAATTTCCAAATGGGCAGGGATTGGGGATAAAATGGTTTAAGACCTGTATATATTGATGTATGCGAATGAAAAATCATATGCCTCCCTATCAGTTATGTGTTGAGATGTTGGTTATCCTCAACAGTGCACACAAATATGTCAGAAATAACACGGCTAACTGTAAATACGTATTGATTACACTAATGAATCTCATTTCGACTTCTAATTATTGCGATATAGACTTTTCATGTGTCCGAACCGCCATGTTCAGTTTGTAGTTTAGTGATTATTACCATTTCTGCTCTCGACTGAGCGCATGACACAAGTAAGAAATCTGGATACCCAGTTAATGGTGTATCAAAAGCCATACAGTCCCATATGGATGATGCCATTGACAGAGAAAAGGTGCCATATTATTGTAAATATGCAATATCGCAATTAGCTGTCGATGTCGCTTCCTTATTTGCTGGGAGTTGGGGACAACGCCGTACAAATCAAGTTGTTTTAGTGAAGAACCTAGTTTGAATACAGGTCTGTCGTACACACCTTGTCCTAGTTCTGATTTATGCCACAAACCACTACATTGTTGCGGCCGGAGATTTATAGAAAATATATATCGACATCATTCCATATTGACTACTCTTTCGGCCGATCACGTTGACTGCCATGCAATCTGCGGTGATGGCATCATCGGACAAATAGTTATCAACCGCGAATGTTGAGTCATCGCTTAAGAATTCCATCTTTGTGTATATCCCCACCGGGACACATTCGCTCTTGTTAGGACGTTCAATGATTGTACGCGGGAGTGTCGGATTTCAATTTCTGTTCAATAGCGATTCATTTCAATCGCGTTGATACGATTTCGTGGTGCTCGGCCAATTGAGTAATAATTTTAATGATTCGAGTCGAGTACCAAAACACGATTTTTTCGAGTACTGAAATTATACGATCCCCGCCACTGAAAGTTAATTTATCAACGAGAATTGTATTTTCAATACTAATTTTCGTTATTGATGCCTTGAAAACTTGATTGGCCGCATCGTAGCATACGAAACATATAGTACAAAGCTACGAACGCTACTGGAAATAGCGCAATTCCGAAGTCATAATCTTCCCACAGCATTGTCACTAATTGGCAATGAAAAAATACCAAGGTATGTTTAATGTAATGGATAACAGGCATTATATTCTTTGTGGTCGCATAAAAAGATATGTATTTGAACTTTTACATATTACATTCTGTTTTGACGCCATAATGCGTGATACTCGATTACTCGACTCGAAGCATTTTACGTGATCAGAATCGAATCACTCAGGTAGTCGATTTTGCCCAGCCCTACTCGCTAGCAGGATTACGTGCACTAGTACCGACTACCGACTATGCTGGTGCCGCTACATCTATCAAGGAGAATGAAACTTCACACAAAATGTGTTCTAGTGAACTTGATTATGTTAATGGGATTTTGATGAGCGATTGTGGTGTTGAAAATGGAAGAATTATACCTTTAGAACTTTTGCTGCATGATCACAGTCATATTGAACTTATAAGAACTGGTACCAGATATGCTATCAAGTTGTGGCTCAATGAGCAGGAAAAATAAACACTGTAACAACCTTAGAATAGAACACTCTTTTAAGTGAGAAGTATGCTGTCGAGTTGTCAATTGCCGGGTCAAATAAATCGTGAAAAACACTTTAATTTTCAAGTGAGAAATATGTTATCAACCTGTGGCTTAATCTATGAGCAGGTCAAATGTATCCTGAACCTACCGTTGAAAGCATTCTTCCATATTCTAGGTGAGAAATCTGAATATTCCTTCGAGTACATAGAAGATAACTTGAATCAACAACAGTCAGAGTCCATGTAGGTTTTGTAGAATTTTTTTATTATACATAGGTACATAAACACCATGCTCCAACAAAGCATTCTGCGAATGCAAGGACACTTCGTTGTAAATGCAAGACACTTTTCATTTTGAACATTGCAAGAGATATATCACTTGTTTCCCTACGCTTACAACAAACGAATAAAAGTCATACAATATCAATATTGATAATGTCATACAGTTGAATGTTGAGAATCAGCACAATGGTTGCATGCTGGAATCTCAACTGGTGTTTTAGTAGGCATTGATAAAGATCCTTTTGACGTCCGAAGCAGGTTTTTTTTCCAACTAATATACGTGTAAATCATCAGTAGATTCATTACTATTAGTATATAATGGGACAAGCAACAGTAAATCGCTAGCGTTTCATTAGAAAAAATATTGGCAACAGCAGCCTTTCACGTATCCTCAAATGATACTGTATCAACCCTACAGTAATATAGTAGTAATTGAAACCACAAAGAATTGGATAATTAGAAATATTGCATGGATAAACGAAGGAGCGTCCATTATCTCAGTACTACTAAAGACGCCAGGCTAATTACGGCAACCACAAGTCCCATCCAAACTTTACTTTTGTCGGAAGCGCCGTAGTCAAAAAACCGCACAAAATTGTCCTGAAACAAGAAAGGTAAGTTTTATTAATTTTGCAATTACAAGCGTGTTTCAGTACGGTACTTGCTAGTTGGCGGGGAATTCAAACTAGCACTTAAGCACTTAAGGTAGACTCTATTGGAAGACAACGTGAGAATTCTATGCCTATGGCAAAATGTCAATTCCTGATCAAAGTATGCAAAATAGCGTACCCATCCTCCATTCTTTTTTATCCACTTTCGTTTCTGCTACCGACGCAATCCCCAACTAATTGAATGATTGAATCTACCTGCTTTCTATGATGCTTGTTATTACGAGCAAGAACAGCTCCAAACACAAAGATAGAGACGACTCGTCCCCAATTTTCTTTGCCGTCTTTTGATATTCCATCAGCTATCCTGAAGAACATCCCTTCATCAACTTCGACATCACTAGAATGTAGTAGACGTTTGGAAATTGCGTTTAATCAGCTTGGACTTGGTCAAATATTTTATCTCCAGCTCGCGTAAGGTTTTTCAGCCTCGTTATTTGCCTTCACACTTGGGCCATCGAGCTTATACATGATATAATTCCTGGCCAGCGAGTGCGCTTTGGTTAGAATTCCATCTTTCTCTTCAGTGGGAGAAGTATCTCCTGTGATAATTCTTTGATCTGCAAGATAACGGAGGGTCAAAGATCGCAGCTTCACTTCAAAATCAATGACTTAAGCACCTACTCATATATTTTACCTCAAGGTGTGGTGGAAATTATGAATTAGGTCATAAAACATCGAATCGATCACAGCGATTTCCACCGCATATAAGCGGTCGCGTCATGACGAAGCATAAACAAGAGAGACCGAAGGCGTCGAGTCGAGACGGTTGCCAGTAACTCGCCCCAAGGTAAATTCGGCCAGGTAAATTTGGCCATGACATCAGTAAATTCGGCCCTCGAGAATATTGTATTAAATTAATTAAATGTATTACCAAACCGTTAACATGAATTAATTACATAATTAGACTATTATTAAGTGATTTGGATGTCAGGGTATGCGTAGATCGCGTAATCACGGGAGATAGCGCGGAATATTCACGGGGACCAAATTTACTGACGGCCGAATTCAGCGGTCAATTCACCGGCCTACTCGGTCAATTCTGCCCTCGGAGAATTTTTTATAAAAATGTATTACCAACTATTAAATGTGAATTAATTCATAATTATATTATTATTATCAAGTGATTTGGAGAACAGGGTATGCGTATAAATATATATATATGTATATATATATGCCGATATTTACGGGGCCGAATTTACCGACAGCCGAATTCAATCGGTATAATTCGGCCCTCGGAGAACATGTGTGGGATTGTATTACGAACTAATAATGTGTATGGATTACATAATAATAATATTATCAAGTGATTTGGAGGTTAGGGGTTAGGTTTAGGGTTAGGATTAGGGTTCGGTTAGATTAGGGTTAGGGTTCAGGTTAGGTAATGGTATTGTAACTGTTATTGTTACTCTGGCCCTGGCCGAATTTACCGACGGCCGAAGTGACCGAGGGCCGAATTTACCTTGGGCCGAGTGTACTGGAAATCGTCGAGACACGGTCCGGGATAATTCTAAAGCCAATATCGAAGGCATCCAATGGAATATTACAGCATCATATCAGCCATTATTTCACCCAGGATACTGTAATAGCGACTATTCTTCGTTTACTGAGTACGAATTGACCAAAACTGACAATCTGTTGAATAATGTTCACACTGATCCCTATTACTAGGGCAATTTTTTTTTTGACATGTCAAAAAAAGTCAAAATTAGGTCAAAATTGTAGCGTTAGGTCAAAATTGTTTACAAAGTCAAACATTTTTTGGCCTCCGCATTTCGTTTGTATCGTAGATTTTGCGCTGTCGGTGAACTTATCATTTGATATTTTACAGCTTGTAGCCTACTTTATAGGCCTACCGTTGTAAACGTACCATCGTCTGCTCATTGTGAATCATAAATGGTCAAATGAAACAAATAGTGACATGTTTTATGGTCAACGTACCGCAATATCCTAGCTGAAGCAAGACTGTTTGGACATTGCATGGTTCTTATATCAAAAAGCGCAAGCTGAAAAATTGTGATATAGACAACATTGTCAGAATGAAGCAACACGGTTTGTCACCAGCAGTGTGCACACAACTTGAGTGTTGTCAGCCAACAAATGCTGCTGTTGAACGTTCTTTCCTCCGTTCTTGGCAAGCTAAGTAGTAAGGACAGACACTTTCTGCCGAGAATGTAGGAAAGGATCTTCGTTGTACTGCAACAAATTTTAATTATTTCACCAGAATCCGTAATGTAACTACTGAAATTCTTCATAGGGCCAGATTTCGTTAAAATACTAGTTTTTCATGTAAAAATCTGTCAGTTTTTGAGCCAAAAACGTTTTTTTTCAGGCCAATCTACTTTGTAAGGACAGACAGTTCCAACCAGAAATGAAGATAAGTAGTACAATTTTAACATTTAATGCGAAAACACCTAATTTGCATACGTGAGGTCAAAATTTGGTCAAATTTCAGTTTTTTTAGGTCAAAAAAGGTCAAAATCTCGCGGATACTCAACCTTGACCCTAACCTACCCTAGCACCCTCCCCGAAACCCTAATCTTAGGATATCCTAACCCACCCTAATAACCCCTTCCGCAGCCCTAATCCTAGGATATACCAACCTTGACCCTAACCCATCGTAATACCCCCTTCCCAACCCTAATATCTCCAACCCAACCCGAAAAAACCCTTCCCACGACCCTAATACCTCCCACCCCGACCCTAATCTTAGGATGTCCCAACCTTGACCCAAACCCACCCTAATATTCCCTTCCCCGACCCTAATATTCCCTGGCCCTAATCCCAACGTGAAAAACAATTCATTTTGACGTTTATAAATTTTAGCATGTTCATGGGAATCATTATTGGTTTCATGGTGATCACTTCTGGATGTGTGGGGAACAGACATGGGGTAATCGTGATTAGTAATCGTAATCGATTACGACGATTACAGCATTTCCAAATAATCGTAATCGCAATCGATTACATTCGAAAAAAAATCCGAAGTAATCGTAATCGTAATCGACTACTTCACATATCTAATAGATTTCTTTGTGAAAGGACGATTACTTTTCATTTGTGCAATGCCATGACATAAACTGAACTATGAACATTCATGAGCAACGAAAAGTGTGATTTAAAACAGGATTTGGATAGCAGAAATGTCGGGTTTTCAAACGCCTCTATACTCATTATTGCGTCACAAGTATTAGCTTGGTTCTTGACTGCGAAACGAATTATCCGCACGTAGTAAATAGATATTCGATGTAAAGGATGTAGGCTAGTACTGAGATTGTAAGAACACCCGCTGTGTGGATTATGTCACTGCACTGATCATTACATTGCACACGCCACTGCCTCGCAGCAGGATAATAATCACCACACGGCCTAGTTCGAATGTACAAATTGTACATTGTACAATGTATAAATGTCTTGTTATGATTAGGTAAACGCAATCTGACCGTAGCTGATTGGCGAGCGGTAGGCCTATTTACGTATACAATGGACAACGATTTGAAATTTTGTACCCGTCAAATTAAACATGACAATTTCTACATCGAAGCATTAAAAACCAGGGTGCTGATAAAAAAAATCATAACCGAGCCGTTATTTTCCGTTACTCGTATAACGGCAGATCGAAATATATGTATTAAGTGGATTGCAGTCAGAAGTTGATGTTTACCTTATAATATTCTCATACGACCCTATATGAATATATAATTCAATTGTATATTGAGGTTCTGTACCTCCAAGAGTCTCTACAATTTAAATTCCTGTTGAGAAGAAACTCACAAGCGACTTCGACAGTTTTTCCCAAGCAGGTTTCGTCCTCATCTTCTGGATAGACTTGCAGCCACGAGCTGACGAGAAAGTAATATTTGAATCCAGATTGGATGTCGCGAACCATAATCCTGTCGATGCACCATCCGGGATCGAGGCCTGAAAAGATATTCAAGTTATTATAAAGATTTCATAAGATGTATAAATACTTGGAAAGCAATAGTTTTGATGTATTGACGTTTGGATTGTAAAAACTTTCCATACCTGTGTTGTCATGCCAGATTTTAATTTGAAATCTCCCTCAAGTTGATATCGGTGGCGATCTGCATGGTGTCGACCGCCCCGCGTTGAAATACGTCCTTTCGAGCCAGATGTCGGGACCCAGACCGCCCATAAGCTTCGTACAAACAAATACTAAGCAAAAAGAAAATATATTAAATATTGATAAGATACAGTTTCATACCACTTCCAATTCCCGCCGTTGTTTTGATCGTGATCTCGTACTTGAAAGAGCCGTTTGGGCCGCACAGCGGTATGATGCTGGCGCGTTTAATGTCTCTCAAATTAATTGGCAAGCCCAGATGGTCCCAACGTTGTAGAAGAACATGATGACCAGACCAATATCAGAGCAAATGGATTTTTCACAAAAATCGATGTTCTGGAAGAAGTGAAATAATTTGTCATAATAATAACAATATTTACTATATTATTGGGTATGCAAAACTTCTTTGGTGTTGCTGTCTAGTAGACAAGTTATTATATTGTGACATAACAACAAACTTGACGGATGGTCTATAAAACCTTAAGGGGGAAAAGTGGCGTTTATTATAATCGATTTTAGGTAAAAATTTCCTGCATTTCGTCAGAAATAAAAAAAAAATCACAGACGTTTCGTGCGACTCCGATAAAAACACAAGTTTCGGAACCTGATATGATACCAAATACAAAGTATTCGAATTCGAGTGACCTTAGCAAGACATTATAAAATTCTCCATATGCATATCTGTAAATGAATACTAAGGTGTGTAACTTTGCAGTATGCTATGCCATGCTAAATCTCTATACTTGGTAGGATCATCAACAGGGATAGCAAAATGAAGATGGCTTAGGATATTGTGATGAGTTCTAATGTGTGAAGTGTCTGCTAATAGAGCTACACTCTTCCATCATGTCCATATGCATTCGACGGCATAGTACAATAAAGAATTCATTAGATATATAATACAGGCTGCACCACTAGTGAATACAGACAGAATACCAAAGTGAACTTACCACAATATTGGTTAGATTGACCAGATTGGGTGGATTGATGACAAACGACCCAAAAGACGTAAGATGGTCCGAATAACAAACGGTGACAGAGTATGTCGATTCCGCAGATACATAAACACCGTCAGTAGCCCAAACTTCACTCTGCATGGCAGAATTTACACAAAAAATTATAATGTAAACATCTTAACGTGCACAAGTG
>NW_027648720.1:0-37840 GCF_051294905.1 Botryllus schlosseri | reverse complement strand
CGAGGGCCTACAGTTACAACTCCGCTACCAGACTGTAGCAAATCAAAAGTTACGTCGAATGAGCCTATCGGCGTATTCATGGCTATTGTAGTTTAGGAGATATTGGCAGATTTAGCCATTTTGGGGGGTATGAAAATTTATGAAAAGTTCAATTACACCATGATTTCTCTATGTTCCCGAGGGCCTACAGTTACAACTCCGCTACCAGACTGTAGCAAATCAAAAGTTACGTCGAATGAGCCTATCGGCGTATTCATGGCTATTGTAGTTTGGGAGATATTGGCAGATTTAGCCATTTTGGGGGGTATGAAAATTTATGAAAAGTTCAATTACACCATGATTTCTCTATGTTCCCGAGGGCCTACAGTTACAACTCCGCTACCAGACTGTAGCAAATCAAAAGTTACGTCGAATGAGCCTATCGGCGTATTCATGGCTATTGTAGTTTAGGAGATATTGGCAGATTTAGCCATTTTGGGGGGTATGAAAATTTATGAAAAGTTCAATTACACCATGATTTCTCTATGTTCCCGAGGGCCTACAGTTACAACTCCGCTACCAGACTGTAGCAAATCAAAAGTTACGTCGAATGAGCCTATCGGCGTATTCATGGCTATTGTAGTTTAGGAGATATTGGCAGATTTAGCCATTTTGGGGGGTATGAAAATTTATGAAAAGTTCAATTACACCATGATTTCTCTATGTTCCCGAGGGCCTACAGTTACAACTCCGCTACCAGACTGTAGCAAATCAAAAGTTACGTCGAATGAGCCTATCGGCGTATTCATGGCTATTGTAGTTTAGGAGATATTGGCAGATTTAGCCATTTTGGGGGGTATGAAAATTTATGAAAAGTTCAATTACACCATGATTTCTCTATGTTCCCGAGGGCCTACAGTTACAACTCCGCTACCAGACTGTAGCAAATCAAAAGTTACGTCGAATGAGCCTATCGGCGTATTCATGGCTATTGTAGTTTAGGAGATATTGGCAGATTTAGCCATTTTGGGGGGTATGAAAATTTATGAAAAGTTCAATTACACCATGATTTCTCTATGTTCCCGAGGGCCTACAGTTACAACTCCGCTACCAGACTGTAGCAAATCAAAAGTTACGTCGAATGAGCCTATCGGCGTATTCATGGCTATTGTAGTTTAGGAGATATTGGCAGATTTAGCCATTTTGGGGGGTATGAAAATTTATGAAAAGTTCAATTACACCATGATTTCTCTATGTTCCCGAGGGCCTACAGTTACAACTCTGCTACCAGATTGTAGCAATTCAAAAGTTACATCGAATGAGCCTATCGGCGTATTCCATGCTATTGTAGTTTAGGAGATATTGGCAAAATTTAGCTATTTTGGGGGGTATGAAAATTTATGAAAAGTTCAATTACACCAAGATTTCTCTATGTTCCCGAGGGCCTACAGTTACAACTCTGCTACCAGATTGTAGCAATTAAAAAGTTACATCGAATGAGCCTATCGGCGTATTCCTGGCTATTGTAGTTTAGGAGATATTGGCAAAATTTAGCCATTTTGGGGGGTATGAAAATTTATGAAAAGTTCAATTACACCATGATTTCTCTATGTTCCCGAGGGCCTACAGTTACAACTCTGCTACCAGATTGTAGCAATTCAAAAGTTACATCGAATGAGCCTATCGGCGTATTCCTGGCTATTGTAGTTTAGGAGATATTGGCAAAATTTAGCCATTTTTGGGGGTATGAAAATTTATGAAAAGTTCAATTACACCAAGATTTCTCTATGTTCCCGAGGGCCTACAGTTACAACTCTGCTACCAGATTGTAGCAATTCAAAAGTTACATCGAATGAGCCTATCGGCGTATTCCTGGCTATTGTAGTTTAGGAGATATTGGCAAAATTTAGCCATTTTGGGGGGTATGAAAATTTATGAAAAGTTCAATTACACCAAGATTTCTCTATGTTCCCGAGGGCCTACAGTTACAACTCTGCTACCAGATTGTAGCAATTCAAAAGTTACATCGAATGAGCCTATCGGCGTATTCCTGGCTATTGTAGTTTAGGAGATATTGGCAAAATTTAGCCATTTTGGGGGGGGTATGAAAATTTATGAAAAGTTCAATTACACCAAGATTTCTCTATGTTCCCGAGGGCCTACAGTTACAACTCTGCTACCAGATTGTAGCAATTCAAAAGTTACATCGAATGAGCCTATCGGCGTATTCCTGGCTATTGTAGTTTAGGAGATATTGGCAAAATTCAGCCATTTTGGGGGGTATGAAAATTTATGAAAAGTTCGATTACACCAAGATTTCTCTATGTTCCCGAGGGCCTACATTTACAACTCTGCTACCAGATTGTAGCAATTCAAAAGTTACATCGAATGAGCCTATCGGCGTATTCCTGGCTATTGTAGTTTAGGAGATATTGGCAAAATTTAGCCATTTTGGGGGGTATGAAAATTTATGAAAAGTTCGATTACACCAAGATTTCTCTATGTTCCCGAGGGCCTACAGTTACAACTCTGCTACCAGATTGTAGCAATTCAAAAGTTACATCGAATGAGCCTATCGGCGTATTCCTATCTATTGTAGTTTAGGAGATATTGGCAAAATTTAGCCATTTTGGGGGGTATGAAAATTTATGAAAAGTTCAATTACACCAAGATTTCTCTATGTTCCCGAGGGCCTACAGTTACAACTCTGCTACCAGATTGTAGCAATTCAAAAGTTACATCGAATGAGCCTATCGGCGTATTCCTGGCTATTGTAGTTTAGGAGATATTGGCAAAATTTAGCCATTTTGGGGGGTATGAAAATTTATGAAAAGTTCAATTACACCAAGATTTCTCTATGTTCCCTAGGGCCTACAGTTACAACTCTGCTACCAGATTGTAGCAATTTCAAAAGTTACATCGAATGAGCCTATCGGCGTATTCCTGGCTATTGTAGTTTAGGAGATATTGGCAAAATTTAGCCATTTTGGGGGGTATGAAAATTTATGAAAAGTTCAATTACACCAAGATTTCTCTATGTTCCCGAGGGCCTACAGTTACAACTATGCTACCAGATTGTAGCAATTCAAAAGTTACATCGAATGAGCCTATCGGCGTATTCCTGGCTATTGTAGTTTAGGAGATATTGGCAAAATTTAGCCATTTTGGGGGGTATGAAAATTTATGAAAAGTTCAATTACACCAAGATTTCTCTATGTTCCCGAGGGCCTACAGTTACAACTCTGCTACCAGATTGTAGCAATTCAAAAGTTACATCGAATGAGCCTATCGGCGTATTCCTGGCTATTGTAGTTTTGGAGATATTGGCAAAATTTAGCCATTTTGGGGAGTATGAAAATATATGAAAAGTTCAATTACACCAAGATTTCTCTATGTTCCCGAGGGCCTACAGTTACAACTCTGCTACCAGATTGTAGCAATTCAAAAGTTACATCGAATGAGCCTATCGGCGTATTCCTGGCTATTGTAGTTTAGGAGATATTGGCAAAATTCAGCCATTTTGGGGGGTATGAAAATTTATGAAAAGTTCAATTACACCAAGATTTCTCTATGTTCCCGAGGGCCTACAGTTACAACTCTGCTACCAGATTGTAGCAATTCAAAAGTTACATCGAATGAGCCTATCGGCGTATTCCTGGCTATTGTAGTTTAGGAGATATTGGCAAAATTCAGCCATTTTGGGATGTATGAAAATTTATGAAAAGTTCGATTACACCAAGATTTCTCTATGTTCCCGAGGGCCTACAGTTACAACTCTGCTACCAGATTGTAGCAATTCAAAAGGTACATCGAATGAGCCTATCGGCGTATTCCTGGCTATTGTAGTTTTGGAGATATTGGCAAAATTTAGCCATTTTAAGGGGTATGAAAATATATGAAAAGTTTAATTACACCAAGATTTCTCTATGTTCCCGAGGGCCTACAGTTAAAACTCTGCTACCAGATTGTAGCAATTCAAAAGTTACATCGAATGAGCCTATCGGCGTATTCCTGGCTATTGTAGTTTAGGAGATATTGGCAAAATTCAGCCATTTTGGGGGGTATGAAAATTTATGAAAAGTATAATTACACCAAGATTTCTCTATGTTCCCGAGGGCCTACAGTTACAACTCTGCTACCAGATTGTAGCAATTCAAAAGTTACATCGAATGAGCCTATCGGCGTATTCCTGGCTATTGTAGTTTAGGAGATATTGGCAAAATTTAGCCATTTTGGGGGGTATGAAAATTTATGAAAAGTTCAATTACACCAAGATTTCTCTATGT
Organism: Botryllus schlosseri; assembly: GCF_051294905.1. Lineage (NCBI taxonomy): Eukaryota > Metazoa > Chordata > Ascidiacea > Stolidobranchia > Styelidae > Botryllus > Botryllus schlosseri. The sequence goes on along the minus strand of NW_027648720.1, from coordinate 33,575 downwards.
TCCCGAGGGCCTACAGTTACAACTCTGCTACCAGATTGTAGCAATTCAAAAGTTACATCGAATGAGCCTATCGGCGTATTCCTGGCTATTGTAGTTTAGCAGTTATTGGCAAAATTTAGCCATTTTGGGGGGTATGAAAATTTATGAAAAGTTCAATTACACCAAGATTTCTCTATGTTCCCGAGGGCCTACAGTTACAACTCTGCTACCAGATTGTAGCAATTCAAAAGTTACATCGAATGAGCCTATCGGCGTATTCCTGGCTATTGTAGTTTAGCAGTTATTGGCAAAATTTAGCCATTTTGGGGGGAATGAAAATTTATGAAATGTTCAATTACACCAAGATTTCTCTATGTTCCCGAGGGCCTACAGTTACAACTCTGCTACCAGATTGTAGCAATTCAAAAGTTACATCGAATGAGCCTATCGGCGTATTCCTGGCTATTGTAGTTTAGGAGATATTGGCCAAATTTAGCCATTTTGGGGGGTATGAAAATTTATGAAAAGTTCAATTACACCAAGATTTCTCTATGTTCCCGAGGGCCTACAGTTACAACTCTGCTACCAGATTGTAGCAATTCAAAAGTTACATCGAATGAGCCTATCGGCGTATTCCTGGCTATTGTAGTTTAGCAGTTATTGGCAAAATTTAGCCATTCTGGGGGGTATTAAAATTTATGAAAAGTTCAATTACACCAAGATTTTCCTATGTTCCCGAGGGCCTACAGTTACAACTCTGCTACCAGATTGTAGCAATTCAAAAGTTACATCGAATGAGCCTATCGGCGTATTCCTGGCTATTGTAGTTTAGGAGATATTGGCAAAATTTAGCCATTTTGGGGGGTATGAAAATTTATGAGAAGTTCAATTACACCAAGATTTCTCTATGTTCCCGAGGGCCTACAGTTACAACTCTGCTACCAGATTGTGGCAATTCAAAAGTTACCTCGAATGAGCCTATCGGCGTATTCCTGGCTATTGTAGTTTAGGAGATATTGGCAAAATTTAGCCATTTTGGGGGGTATGAAAATTTATGAAAAGTTCAATTACACCAAGATTTCTCTATGTTCCCGAGGGCCTACAGTTACAACTCTGCTACCAGATTGTAGCAATTCAAAAGTTACATCGAATGAGCCTATCGGCGTATTCCTATCTATTGTAGTTTAGGAGATATTGGCAAAATTTAGCCATTTGGGGGGGTATGAAAATTTATGAAAAGTTCAATTACACCAAGATTTCTCTATGTTCCCGAGGGTCTACAGTTACAACTCTGCTACCAGATTGTAGCAATTCAAAAGTTACATCGAATGAGCCTATCGGCGTATTCCTGGCTATTGTAGTTTAGGAGATATTGGCAAAATTTAGCCATTTTGGGGGGTATGAAAATTTATGAAAAGTTCAATTACACCAAGATTTCTCTATGTTCCCGAGGGCCTACAGTTACAACTCTGCTACCAGATTGTAGCAATTAAAAAGTTACATCGAATGAGCCTATCGGCGTATTCCTGGCTATTGTAGTTTAGGAGATATTGGCAAAATTTAGCCATTTTGGGGGGTATGAAAATTTATGAAAAGTTCAATTACACCATGATTTCTCTATGTTCCCGAGGGCCTACAGTTACAACTCTGCTACCAGATTGTAGCAATTCAAAAGTTACATCGAATGAGCCTATCGGCGTATTCCTGGCTATTGTAGTTTAGGAGATATTGGCAAAATTTAGCCATTTGTGGGGGTATGAAATTTTATGAAAAGTTCAATTACACCAAGATTTCTCTATGTTCCCGAGGGCCTACAGTTACAACTCTGCTACCAGATTGTAGCAATTCAAAAGTTACATCGAATGAGCCTATCGGCGTATTCCTGGCTATTGTAGTTTAGGAGATATTGGCAAAATTTAGCCATTTTGAGGGGTATGAAAATTTATGAAAAGTTCAATTACAGCAAGATTTCTCTATGTTCCCGAGGGCCTACAGTTACAACTCTGCTACCAGATTGTAGCAATTCAAAAGTTACATCGAATGAGCCTATCGGCGTATTCCTGGCTATTGTAGTTTAGGAGATATTGGCAAAATTTAGCCATTTTGGGGGGTATGAAAATTTATGAAAAGTTCAATTACACCAAGATTTATCTATGTTCCCGAGGGCCTACAGTTACAACTCTGCTACCAGATTGTAGCAATTCAAAAGTTACATCGAATGAGCCTATCGGCGTATTCCTGGCTATTGTAGTTTAGGAGATATTGGCAAAATTCAGCCATTTTGGGGGGTATGAAAATTTATGAAAAGTTCAATTACACCAAGATTTCTCTATGTTCCCGAGGGCCTACAGTTACAACTCTGCTACCAGATTGTAGCAATTCAAAAGTTACATCGAATGAGCCTATCGGCGTATTCCTGGCTATTATAGTTTAGGAGATATTGGCAAAATTTAGCCATTTTGGGGGGTATGAAAATTTATGAAAAGTTCAATTACACCTAGATTTCTCTATGTTCCCTAGGGCCTGCAGTTACAACTCTGCTACCAGATTGTAGCAATTCAAAAGTTACATCGAATGAGCCTATCGGCGTATTCCTGGCTATTGTAGTTTAGGAGATATTGGCAAAATTTAGCCATTTTGGGGGGTATGAAAATTTATGAAAAGTTCAATTACACCAAGATTTCTCTATGTTCCCGAGGGCCTACAGTTACAACTCTGCTACCAGATTGTAGCAATTCAAAAGTTACATCGAATGAGCCTATCGGCGTATTCCTGGCTATTGTAGTTTAGGAGATATTGGCCAAATTTAGCCATTTTGGGGGGTATGAAAATTTATGAAAAGTTCAATTACACCAAGATTTCTCTATGTTCCCGAGGGCCTACAGTTACAACTCTGCTACCAGATTGTAGCAATTTCAAAAGTTACATCGAATGAGCCTATCGGCGTATTCCTGGCTATTGTAGTTTTGGAGATATTGGCAAAATTTAGCCATTTTGGGGGGTATGAAAATTTATGAAAAGTTCAATTACACCAAGATTTCTCTATGTTCCCGAGGGCCTACAGTTACAACTCTGCTACCAGATTGTAGCAATTCAAAAGTTACATCGAATGAGCCTATCGGCGTATTCCTGGCTATTGTAGTTTAGGAGATATTGGCAAAATTCAGCCATTTTGGGGGGTATGAAAATTTATGAAAAGTTCGATTACACCAAGATTTCTCTATGTTCCCGAGGGCCTACAGTTACAACTCTGCTACCAGATTGTAGCAATTCAAAAGTTACATCGAATGAGCCTATCGGCGTATTCCTGGCTATTGTAGTTTAGGAGATATTGGCAAAATTTAGCCATTTTGGGGGGTATGAAAATTTATGAAAAGTTCAATTACACCAAGATTTCTCTATGTTCCCGAGGGCCTACAGTTACAACTCTGCTACCAGATTGTAGCAATTCAAAAGTTACATCGAATGAGCCTATCGGCGTATTCCTGGCTACTGTAGTTTAGGAGATATTGGCAAAATTTAGCCATTTTGGGGGGTATGAAAATTTATGAAAAGTTCAATTACACCAAGATTTCTCTATGTTCCCGAGGGCCTACAGTTACAACTCTGCTACCAGATTGTAGCAATTCAAAAGTTACATCGAATGAGCCTATCGGCGTATTCCTGGCTATTGTAGTTTAGGAGATATTGGCAAAATTTAGCCATTTTGGGGGGTATGAAAATTTATGAAAAGTTCAATTACACCAAGATTTCTCTATGTTCCCGAGGGCCTACAGTTACAACTCTGCTACCAGATTGTAGCAATTCAAAAGTTACATCGAATGAGCCTATCGGCGTATTCCTGGCTATTGTAGTTTAGGAGATATTGGCAAAATTTAGCCATTTTGGGGGGTATGAAAATTTATGAAAAGTTCAATTACACCAAGATTTCTCTATGTTCCCGAGGGCCTACAGTTACAACTCTGCTACCAGATTGTAGCAATTCAAAAGTTACATCGAATGAGCCTATCGGCGTATTCCTGGCCATTGTAGTTTAGGAGATATTGGCAGAATTTAGCCACTTTGGGGGGTAAGAAAACTTATGAAAAGTTCAATTACACCAAGATTTCTCTATGTTCCCGAAGGCCTACAGTTACAACTTTGCTACCAGATTGTAGCAATTCAAAAGTTACATCGAATGAGCCTATCGGCGTATTCCTGGCTATTGTAGTTTAGGAGATATTGGCAAAATTTAGCCATTTTGGGGGGTATGAAAATTTATGAAAAGTTCAATTACACCAAGATTTCTCTATGTTCCCGAGGGCCTACAGTTACAACTCTGCTACCAGATTGTAGCAATTCAAAAGTTACATCGAATGAGCCTATCGGCGTATTCCTGGCTATTGTAGTTTAGGAGATATTGGCAAAATTTAGCCATTTTGGAGGGTATGAAAATTTATGAAAAGTTCAATTACACCAAGATTTCTCTATGTTACCGAGGGCCTACAGTTACAACTCTGCTACCAGATTGTAGCAATTCAAAAGTTACATCGAATGAGCCTATCGGCGTATTCCTGGCTATTGTAGTTTAGGAGATATTGGCAAAATTTAGCCATTTTGGGGGGTATGAAAATTTATGAAAAGTTCAATTACACCAAGATTTCTCTATGTTCCCGAGGGCCTACAGTTACAACTCTGCTACCAGATTGTAGCAATTCAAAAGTTACATCGAATGAGCCTATCGGCGTATTCCTGGCCATTGTAGTTTAGGAGATATTGGCAGAATTTAGCCACTTTGGGGGGTAAGAAAACTTATGAAAAGTTCAATTACACCAAGATTTCTCTATGTTCCCGAAGGCCTACAGTTACAACTTTGCTACCAGATTGTAGCAATTCAAAAGTTACATCGAATGAGCCTATCGGCGTATTCCTGGCTATTGTAGTTTAGGAGATATTGGCAAAATTTAGCCATTTTGGGGGGTATGAAAATTTATGAAAAGTTCAATTACACCAAGATTTCTCTATGTTCCCGAGGGCCTACAGTTACTACTCTGCTACCAGATTGTAGCAATTCAAAAGTTACATCGAATGAGCCTATCGGCGTATTCCTGGCTATTGTAGTTTAGGAGATATTGGCAAAATTTAGCCATTTTGGGGGGTATGAAAATTTATGAAAAGTTCAATTACACCAAGATTTCTCTATGTTCCCGAGGGCCTACAGTTACAACTCTGCTACCAGATTGTAGCAATTCAAAAGTTACATCGAATGAGCCTATCGGCGTATTCCTGGCTATTGTAGTTTAGGAGATATTGGCAAAATTTAGCCATTTTGGGGGGTATGAAAATTTATGAAAAGTTCAATTACACCAAGATTTCTCTATGTTCCCGAGGGCCTACAGTTACAACTCTGCTACCAGATTGTAGCAATTCAAAAGTTACATCGAATGAGCCTATCGGCGTATTCCTGGCTATTGTAGTTTAGGAGATATTGGCAAAATTTAGCCATTTTGGGGGGTATGAAAATTTATGAAAAGTTCAATTACACCAAGATTTCTCTATGTTCCCGAGGGCCTACAGTTACAACTCTGCTACCAGATTGTAGCAATTCAAAAGTTACATCGAATGAGCCTATCGGCGTATTCCTGGCCATTGTAGTTTAGGAGATATTGGCAGAATTTAGCCACTTTGGGGGGTAAGAAAACTTATGAAAAGTTCAATTACACCAAGATTTCTCTATGTTCCCGAAGGCCTACAGTTACAACTTTGCTACCAGATTGTAGCAATTCAAAAGTTACATCGAATGAGCCTATCGGCGTATTCCTGGCTATTGTAGTTTAGGAGATATTGGCAAAATTTAGCCATTTTGGGGGGTATGGAAATTTATGAAAAGTTCAATTACACCAAGATTTCTCTATGTTCCCGAGGGCCTACAGTTACAACTCTGCTACCAGATTGTAGCAATTCAAAAGTTACATCGAATGAGCCTATCGGCGTATTCCTGGCTATTGTAGTTTTGGAGATATTGGCAAAATTTAGCCATTTTGGGGGGTATGAAAATATATGAAAAGTTCAATTACACCAAGATTTCTCTATGTTCCCGAGGGCCTACAGTTAAAACTCTGCTACCAGATTGTAGCAATTCAAAAGTTACATCGAATGAGCCTATCGGCGTATTCCTGGCTATTGTAGTTTAGGAGATATTGGCAAAATTCAGCCATTTTGGGGGGTATGAAAATTTATGAAAAGTTCAATTACACCAAGATTTCTCTATGTTCCCGAGGGCCTACAGTTACAACTCTGCTACCAGATTGTAGCAATTCAAAAGTTACATCGAATGAGCCTATCGGCGTATTCCTGGCTATTGTAGTTTAGGAGATATTGGCAAAATTCAGCCATTTTGGGGGGTATGAAAATTTATGAAAAGTTCAATTACACCAAGATTTCTCTATGTTCCCGAGGGCCTACAGTTACAACTCTGCTACCAGATTGTAGCAATTCAAAAGTTACATCGAATGAGCCTATCGGCGTATTCCTGGCTATTGTAGTTTAGGAGATATTGGCAAAATTTAGCCATTTTGGGGGGTATGAAAATTTATGAAAAGTTCAATTACACCAAGATTTCTCTATGTTCCCGAGGGCCTACAGTTACAACTCTGCTACCAGATTGTAGCAATTCAAAAGTTACATCGAATGAGCCTATCGGCGTATTCCTGGCTATTGTAGTTTAGGAGATATTGGCAAAATTTAGCCATTTTGGGGGGTATGAAAATTTATGAAAAGTTCAATTACACCAAGATTTCTCTATGTTACCGAGGGCCTACAGTTACAACTCTGCTACCAGATTGTAGCAATTCAAAAGTTACATCGAATGAGCCTATCGGCGTATTCCTGGCTATTGTAGTTTAGGAGATATTGGCAAAATTTAGCCATTTTGGGGGGTATGAAAATTTATGAAAAGTTCAATTACACCAAGATTTCTCTATGTTCCCGAGGGCCTACAGTTACAACTCTGCTACCAGATTGTAGCAATTCAAAAGTTACATCGAATGAGCCTATCGGCGTATTCCTGGCCATTGTAGTTTAGGAGATATTGGCAGAATTTAGCCACTTTGGGGGGTAAGAAAACTTATGAAAAGTTCAATTACACCAAGATTTCTCTATGTTCCCGAAGGCCTACAGTTACAACTTTGCTACCAGATTGTAGCAATTCAAAAGTTACATCGAATGAGCCTATCGGCGTATTCCTGGCTATTGTAGTTTAGGAGATATTGGCAAAATTTAGCCATTTTGGGGGGTATGAAAATTTATGAAAAGTTCAATTACACCAAGATTTCTCTATGTTCCCGAGGGCCTACAGTTACAACTCTGCTACCAGATTGTAGCAATTCAAAAGTTACATCGAATGAGCCTATCGGCATATTCCTGGCTATTGTAGTTTAGGAGATATTGGCAAAATTTAGCTATTTTGGGGGGTATGAAAATTTATGAAAAGTTCAATTACACCAAGATTTCTCTATGTTCCCGAGGGCCTACAGTTACAACTCTGCTACCAGATTGTAGCAATTCAAAAGTTACATCGAATGAGCCTATCGGCGTATTCCTGGCTATTGTAGTTTTGGAGATATTGGCAAAATTTAGCCATTTTGGGGGGTATGAAAATATATGAAAAGTTCAATTACACCAAGATTTCTCTATGTTCCCGAGGGCCTACAGTTAAAACTCTGCTACCAGATTGTAGCAATTCAAAAGTTACATCGAATGAGCCTATCGGCGTATTCCTGGCTATTGTAGTTTAGGAGATATTGGCAAAATTCAGCCATTTTGGGGGGTATGAAAATTTATGAAAAGTTCAATTACACCAAGATTTCTCTATGTTCCCGAGGGCCTACAGTTACAACTCTGCTACCAGATTGTAGCAATTCAAAAGTTACATCGAATGAGCCTATCGGCGTATTCCTGGCTATTGTAGTTTAGGAGATATTGGCAAAATTCAGCCATTTTGGGGGGTATGAAAATTTATGAAAAGTTCAATTACACCAAGATTTCTCTATGTTCCCGAGGGCCTACAGTTACAACTCTGCTACCAGATTGTAGCAATTCAAAAGTTACATCGAATGAGCCTATCGGCGTATTCCTGGCTATTGTAGTTTAGGAGATATTGGCAAAATTTAGCCATTTTGGGGGGTATGAAAATTTATGAAAAGTTCAATTACACCAAGATTTCTCTATGTTCCCGAGGGCCTACAGTTACAACTCTGCTACCAGATTGTAGCAATTCAAAAGTTACATCGAATGAGCCTATCGGCGTATTCCTGGCTATTGTAGTTTAGGAGATATTGGCAAAATTTAGCCATTTTGAGGGGTATGAAAATTTATGAAAAGTTCAATTACACCAAGATTTCTCTATGTTCCCGAGGGCCTACAGTTACAACTCTGCTACCAGATTGTAGCAATTCAAAAGTTACATCGAATGAGCCTATCGGCGTATTCCTGGCTATTGTAGTTTAGGAGATATTGGCAAAATTTAGCCATTTTGGGGGGTATGAAAATTTATGAAAAGTTCAATTACACCAAGATTTCTCTATGTTCCCGAGGGCCTACAGTTACAACTCTGCTACCAGATTGTAGCAATTCAAAAGTTACATCGAATGAGCCTATCGGCGTATTCCTGGCTATTGTAGTTTAGGAGATATTGGCAAAATTTAGCCATTTTGGGGGGTATGAAAATTTATGAAAAGTTCAATTACACCAAGATTTCTCTATGTTCCCGAGGGCCTACAGTTACAACTCTGCTACCAGATTGTAGCAATTCAAAAGTTACATCGAATGAGCCTATCGGCGTATTCCTGGCTATTGTAGTTTAGGAGATATTGGCAAAATTTAGCCATTTTGGGGGGTATGAAAATTTATGAAAAGTTCAATTACACCAAGATTTCTCTATGTTCCCGAGGGCCTACAGTTACAACTCTGCTACCAGATTGTAGCAATTCAAAAGTTACATCGAATGAGCCTATCGGCGTATTCCTGGCTATTGTAGTTTAGGAGATATTGGCAAAATTTAGCCATTTTGGGGGGTATGAAAATTTATGAAAAGTTCAATTACACCAAGATTTCTCTATGTTCCCGAGGGCCTACAGTTACAACTCTGCTACCAGATTGTAGCAATTCAAAAGTTACATCGAATGAGCCTATCGGCGTATTCCTGGCTATTGTAGTTTAGGAGATATTGGCAAAATTTAGCCATTTTGGGGGGTATGAAAATTTATGAAAAGTTCAATTACACCAAGATTTCTCTATGTTCCCGAGGGCCTACAGTTACAACTCTGCTACCAGATTGTAGCAATTCAAAAGTTACATCGAATGAGCCTATCGGCGTATTCCTGGCTATTGTAGTTTAGGAGATATTGGCAAAATTTAGCCATTTTGGGGGGTATGAAAATTTATGAAAAGTTCAATTACACCAAGATTTCTCTATGTTCCCGAGGGCCTACAGTTACAACTCTGCTACCAGATTGTAGCAATTCAAAAGTTACATCGAATGAGCCTATCGGCGTATTCCTGGCTATTGTAGTTTAGGAGATATTGGCAAAATTTAGCCATTTTGGGGGGTATGAAAATTTATGAAAAGTTCAATTACACCAAGATTTCTCTATGTTCCCGAGGGCCTACAGTTACAACTCTGCTACCAGATTGTAGCAATTCAAAAGTTACATCGAATGAGCCTATCGGCGTATTCCTGGCTATTGTAGTTTAGGAGATATTGGCAAAATTTAGCCATTTTGGGGGGTATGAAAATTTATGAAAAGTTCAATTACACCAAGATTTCTCTATGTTCCCGAGGGCCTACAGTTACAACTCTGCTACCAGATTGTAGCAATTCAAAAGTTACATCGAATGAGCCTATCGGCGTATTCCTGGCTATTGTAGTTTAGGAGATATTGGCAAAATTTAGCCATTTTGGGGGGTATGAAAATTTATGAAAAGTTCAATTACACCAAGATTTCTCTATGTTCCCGAGGGCCTACAGTTACAACTCTGCTACCAGATTGTAGCAATTCAAAAGTTACATCGAATGAGCCTATCGGCGTATTCCTGGCTATTGTAGTTTAGGAGATATTGGCAAAATTTAGCCATTTTGGGGGGTATGAAAATTTATGAAAAGTTCAATTACACCAAGATTTCTCTATGTTCCCGAGGGCCTACAGTTACAACTCTGCTACCAGATTGTAGCAATTCAAAAGTTACATCGAATGAGCCTATCGGCGTATTCCTGGCTATTGTAGTTTAGGAGATATTGGCAAAATTTAGCCATTTTGGGGGGTATGAAAATTTATGAAAAGTTCAATTACACCAAGATTTCTCTATGTTCCCGAGGGCCTACAGTTACAACTCTGCTACCAGATTGTAGCAATTCAAAAGTTACATCGAATGAGCCTATCGGCGTATTCCTGGCTATTGTAGTTTAGGAGATATTGGCAAAATTTAGCCATTTTGGGGGGTATGAAAATTTATGAAAAGTTCAATTACACCAAGATTTCTCTATATCCCGAGGGCCTACAGTTACAACTCTGCTACCAGATTGTAGCAATTCAAAAGTTACATCGAATGAGCCTATCGGCGTATTCCTGGCTATTGTAGTTTAGGAGATATTGGCAAAATTCAGCCATTTTGGGGGGTATGAAAATTTATGAAAAGTTCAATTACACCAAGATTTCTCTATGTTCCCGAGGGCCTACAGTTACAACTCTGCTACCAGATTGTAGCAATTCAAAAGTTACATCGAATGAGCCTATCGGCGTATTCCTGGCTATTGTAGTTTAGGAGATATTGGCAAAATTCAGCCATTTTGGGGGGTATGAAAATTTATGAAAAGTTCAATTACACCAAGATTTCTCTATGTTCCCGAGGGCCTACAGTTACAACTCTGCTACCAGATTGTAGCAATTCAAAAGTTACATCGAATGAGCCTATCGGCGTATTCCTGGCTATTGTAGTTTAGGAGATATTGGCAAAATTTAGCCATTTTGGGGGGTATGAAAATTTATGAAAAGTTCAATTACACCAAGATTTCTCTATGTTCCCGAGGGCCTACAGTTACAACTCTGCTACCAGATTGTAGCAATTCAAAAGTTACATCGAATGAGCCTATCGGCGTATTCCTGGCTATTGTAGTTTAGGAGATATTGGCAAAATTTAGCCATTTTGAGGGGTATGAAAATTTATGAAAAGTTCAATTACACCAAGATTTCTCTATGTTCCCGAGGGCCTACAGTTACAACTCTGCTACCAGATTGTAGCAATTCAAAAGTTACATCGAATGAGCCTATCGGCGTATTCCTGGCTATTGTAGTTTAGGAGATATTGGCAAAATTTAGCCATTTTGGGGGGTATGAAAATTTATGAAAAGTTCAATTACACCAAGATTTCTCTATGTTCCCGAGGGCCTACAGTTACAACTCTGCTACCAGATTGTAGCAATTCAAAAGTTACATCGAATGAGCCTATCGGCGTATTCCTGGCTATTGTAGTTTAGGAGATATTGGCAAAATTTAGCCATTTTGGGGGGTATGAAAATTTATGAAAAGTTCAATTACACCAAGATTTCTCTATGTTCCCGAGGGCCTACAGTTACAACTCTGCTACCAGATTGTAGCAATTCAAAAGTTACATCGAATGAGCCTATCGGCGTATTCCTGGCTATTGTAGTTTAGGAGATATTACAAAATTTAGCCATTTTGGGGGGTATGAAAATTTATGAAAAGTTCAATTACACCAAGATTTCTCTATGTTCCCGAGGGCCTACAGTTACAACTCTGCTACCAGATTGTAGCAATTCAAAAGTTACATCGAATGAGCCTATCGGCGTATTCCTGGCTATTGTAGTTTAGGAGATATTGGCAAAATTCAGCCATTTTGGGGGGTATGAAAATTTATGAAAAGTTCAATTACACCAAGATTTCTCTATGTTCCCGAGGGCCTACAGTTACAACTCTGCTACCAGATTGTAGCAATTCAAAAGTTACATCGAATGAGCCTATCGGCGTATTCCTGGCTATTGTAGTTTAGGAGATATTGGCAAAATTTAGCCATTTTGGGGGGTATGAAAATTTATGAAAAGTTCAATTACACCAAGATTTCTCTATGTTCCCGAGGGCCTACAGTTACAACTCTGCTACCAGATTGTAGCAATTCAAAAGTTACATCGAATGAGCCTATCGGCGTATTCCTGGCTATTGTAGTTTAGGAGATATTGGCAAAATTTAGCCATTTTGGGGGTATGAAAATTTATGAAAAGTTCAATTACACCAAGATTTCTCTATGTTCCCGAGGGCCTACAGTTACAACTCTGCTACCAGATTGTAGCAATTCAAAAGTTACATCGAATGAGCCTATCGGCGTATTCCTGGCTATTGTAGTTTAGGAGATATTGGCAAAATTTAGCCATTTTGGGGGGTATGAAAATTTATGAAAAGTTCAATTACACCAAGATTTCTCTATGTTCCCGAGGGCCTACAGTTACAACTCTGCTACCAGATTGTAGCAATTCAAAAGTTACATCGAATGAGCCTATCGGCGTATTCCTGGCTATTGTAGTTTAGGAGATATTGGCAAAATTTAGCCATTTTGGGGGTATGAAAATTTATGAAAAGTTCAATTACACCAAGATTTCTCTATGTTCCCGAGGGCCTACAGTTACAACTCTGCTACCAGATTGTAGCAATTCAAAAGTTACATCGAATGAGCCTATCGGCGTATTCCTGGCTATTGTAGTTTAGGAGATATTGGCAAAATTAGCCATTTTGGGGGGTATGAAAATTTATGAAAAGTTCAATTACACCAAGATTTCTCTATGTTCCCGAGGGCCTACAGTTACAACTCTGCTACCAGATTGTAGCAATTCAAAAGTTACATCGAATGAGCCTATCGGCGTATTCCTGGCTATTGTAGTTTAGGAGATATTGGCAAAATTTAGCCATTTTGGGGGGTATGAAAATTTATGAAAAGTTCAATTACACCAAGATTTCTCTATGTTCCCGAGGGCCTACAGTTACAACTCTGCTACCAGATTGTAGCAATTCAAAAGTTACATCGAATGAGCCTATCGGCGTATTCCTGGCTATTGTAGTTTAGGAGATATTGGCAAAATTTAGCCATTTTGGGGGGTATGAAAATTTATGAAAAGTTCAATTACACCAAGATTTCTCTATGTTCCCGAGGGCCTACAGTTACAACTCTGCTACCAGATTGTAGCAATTCAAAAGTTACATCGAATGAGCCTATCGGCGTATTCCTGGCTATTGTAGTTTAGGAGATATTGGCAAAATTTAGCCATTTTGGGGGGTATGAAAATTTATGAAAAGTTCAATTACACCAAGATTTCTCTATGTTCCCGAGGGCCTACAGTTACAACTCTGCTACCAGATTGTAGCAATTCAAAAGTTACATCGAATGAGCCTATCGGCGTATTCCTGGCTATTGTAGTTTAGGAGATATTGGCAAAATTTAGCCATTTTGGGGGGTATGAAAATTTATGAAAAGTTCAATTACACCAAGATTTCTCTATGTTCCCGAGGGCCTACAGTTACAACTCTGCTACCAGATTGTAGCAATTCAAAAGTTACATCGAATGAGCCTATCGGCGTATTCCTGGCTATTGTAGTTTAGGAGATATTGGCAAAATTTAGCCATTTTGGGGGGTATGAAAATTTATGAAAAGTTCAATTACACCAAGATTTCTCTATGTTCCCGAGGGCCTACAGTTACAACTCTGCTACCAGATTGTAGCAATTCAAAAGTTACATCGAATGAGCCTATCGGCGTATTCCTGGCTATTGTAGTTTAGGAGATATTGGCAAAATTCAGCCATTTTGGGGGGTATGAAAATTTATGAAAAGTTCAATTACACCAAGATTTCTCTATGTTCCCGAGGGCCTACAGTTACAACTCTGCTACCAGATTGTAGCAATTCAAAAGTTACATCGAATGAGCCTATCGGCGTATTCCTGGCTATTGTAGTTTAGGAGATATTGGCAAAATTAAGCCATTTTGGGGGGTATGATAATTTATGAAAAGTTCAATTACACCAAGATTTCTCTATGTTCCCGAGGGCCTACAGTTACAACTCTGCTACCAGATTGTAGCAATTCAAAAGTTACATCGAATGAGCCTATCGGCGTATTCCTGGCTATTGTAGTTTAGGAGATATTGGCAAAATTTAGCCATTTTGGGGGGTATGAAAATTTATGAAAAGTTCAATTACACCAAGATTTCTCTATGTTCCCGAGGGCCTACAGTTACAACTCTGCTACCAGATTGTAGCAATTCAAAAGTTACATCGAATGAGCCTATCGGCGTATTCCTGGCTATTGTAGTTTAGGAGATATTGGCAAAATTTAGCCATTTTGGGGGTATGAAAATTTATGAAAAGTTCAATTACACCAAGATTTCTCTATGTTCCCGAGGGCCTACAGTTACAACTCTGCTACCAGATTGTAGCAATTCAAAAGTTACATCGAATGAGCCTATCGGCGTATTCCTGGCTATTGTAGTTTAGGAGATATTGGCAAAATTTAGCCATTTTGGGGGGTATGAAAATTTATGAAAAGTTCAATTACACCAAGATTTCTCTATGTTCCCGAGGGCCTACAGTTACAACTCTGCTACCAGATTGTAGCAATTCAAAAGTTACATCGAATGAGCCTATCGGCGTATTCCTGGCTATTGTAGTTTAGGAGATATTGGCAAAATTTAGCCATTTTGGGGGGTATGAAAATTTATGAAAAGTTCAATTACACCAAGATTTCTCTATGTTCCCGAGGGCCTACAGTTACAACTCTGCTACCAGATTGTAGCAATTCAAAAGTTACATCGAATGAGCCTATCGGCGTATTCCTGGCTATTGTAGTTTAGGAGATATTGGCAAAATTTAGCCATTTTGGGGGGTATGAAAATTTATGAAAAGTTCAATTACACCAAGATTTCTCTATGTTCCCGAGGGCCTACAGTTACAACTCTGCTACCAGATTGTAGCAATTCAAAAGTTACATCGAATGAGCCTATCGGCGTACTCCTGGCTATTGTAGTTTAGGAGATATTGGCAAAATTTAGCCATTTTGGGGGGTATGAAAATTTATGAAAAGTTCAATTACACCAAGATTTCTCTATGTTCCCGAGGGCCCACAGTTACAACTCTGCTACCAAATTGTAGCAATTCAAAAGTTACATCGAATGAGCCTATCGGCGTATTCCTGGCTATTGTAGTTTAGGAGATATTGGCAAAATTTAGCCATTTTGGGGGGTATGAAAATTTATGAAAAGTTCAATTACACCAAGATTTCTCTATGTTCCCGAGGGCCTACAGTTACAACTCTGCTACCAAATTGTAGCAATTCAAAAGTTACATCGAATGAGCCTATCGGCGTATTCCTGGCTATTGTAGTTTAGGAGATATTGGCAAAATTTAGCCATTTTGGGGGGTATGAAAATTTATGAAAAGTTCAATTACACCAAGATTTCTCTATGTTCCCGAGGGCCTACAGTTACAACTCTGCTACCAGATTGTAGCAATTCAAAAGTTACATCGAATGAGCCTATCGGCGTATTCCTGGCTATTGTAGTTTAGGAGATATTGGCAAAATTTAGCCATTTTGGGGGGTATGAAAATTTATGAAAAGTTCAATTACACCAAGATTTCTCTATGTTCCCGAGGGCCTACAGTTACAACTCTGCTACCAGATTGTAGCAATTCAAAAGTTACATCGAATGAGCCTATCGGCGTATTCCTGGCTATTGTAGTTTAGGAGATATTGGCAAAATTTAGCCATTTTGGGGGTATGAAAATTTATGAAAAGTTCAATTACACCAAGATTTCTCTATGTTCCCGAGGGCCTACAGTTACAACTCTGCTACCAGATTGTAGCAATTCAAAAGTTACATCGAATGAGCCTATCGGCGTATTCCTGGCTATTGTAGTTTAGGAGATATTGGCAAAATTTAGCCATTTTGGGGGGTATGAAAATTTATGAAAAGTTCAATTACACCAAGATTTCTCTATGTTCCCGAGGGCCTACAGTTACAACTCTGCTACCAGATTGTAGCAATTCAAAGTTACATCGAATGAGCCTATCGGCGTATTCCTGGCTATTGTAGTTTAGGAGATATTGGCAAAATTTAGCCATTTTGGGGGGTATGAAAATTTATGAAAAGTTCAATTACACCAAGATTTCTCTATGTTCCCGAGGGCCTACAGTTACAACTCTGCTACCAGATTGTAGCAATTCAAAAGTTACATCGAATGAGCCTATCGGCGTATTCCTGGCTATTGTAGTTTAGGAGATATTGGCAAAATTTAGCCATTTTGGGGGGTATGAAAATTTATGAAAAGTTCAATTACACCAAGATTTCTCTATGTTCCCGAGGGCCTACAGTTACAACTCTGCTACCAGATTGTAGCAATTCAAAAGTTACATCGAATGAGCCTATCGGCGTATTCCTGGCTATTGTAGTTTAGGAGATATTGGCAAAATTTAGCCATTTTGGGGGGTATGAAAATTTATGAAAAGTTCAATTACACCAAGATTTCTCTATGTTCCCGAGGGCCTACAGTTACAACTCTGCTACCAGATTGTAGCAATTCAAAAGTTACATCGAATGAGCCTATCGGCGTATTCCTGGCTATTGTAGTTTAGGAGATATTGGCAAAATTTAGCCATTTTGGGGGTATGAAAATTTATGAAAAGTTCAATTACACCAAGATTTCTCTATGTTCCCGAGGGCCTACAGTTACAACTCTGCTACCAGATTGTAGCAATTCAAAAGTTACATCGAATGAGCCTATCGGCGTATTCCTGGCTATTGTAGTTTAGGAGATATTGGCAAAATTTAGCCATTTTGGGGGTATGAAAATTTATGAAAAGTTCAATTACACCAAGATTTCTCTATGTTCCCGAGGGCCTACAGTTACAACTCTGCTACCAGATTGTAGCAATTCAAAAGTTACATCGAATGAGCCTATCGGCGTATTCCTGGCTATTGTAGTTTAGGAGATATTGGCAAAATTTAGCCATTTTGGGGGGTATGAAAATTTATGAAAAGTTCAATTACACCAAGATTTCTCTATGTTCCCGAGGGCCTACAGTTACAACTCTGCTACCAGATTGTAGCAATTCAAAAGTTACATCGAATGAGCCTATCGGCGTATTCCTGGCTATTGTAGTTTAGGAGATATTGGCAAAATTTAGCCAGCCATTTTGGGGGGTATGAAAATTTATGAAAAGTTCAATTACACCAAGATTTCTCTATGTTCCCGAGGGCCCACAGTTACAACTCTGCTACCAGATTGTAGCAATTCAAAAGTTACATCGAATGAGCCTATCGGCGTATTCCTGGCTATTGTAGTTTAGGAGATATTGGCAAAATTTAGCCATTTTGGGGGGTAGGTATGAAAATTTATGAAAAGTTCAATTACACAAAGATTTCTCTATGTTCCCGAGGGCCTACAGTTACAACTCTGCTACCAGATTGTAGCAATTCAAAAGTTACATCGAATGAGCCTATCGGCGTATTCCTGGCTATTGCAGTTTAGGAGATATTGGCAAAATTTAGCCATTTTGGGGGTATGAAAATTTATGAAAAGTTCAATTACACCAAGATTTCTCTATGTTCCCGAGGGCCTACAGTTACAACTCTGCTACCAGATTGTAGCAATTCAAAAGTTACATCGAATGAGCCTATCGGCGTATTCCTGGCTATTGTAGTTTAGGAGATATTGGCAAAATTTAGCCATTTTGGGGGGTATGAAAATTTATGAAAAGTTCAATTACACCAAGATTTCTCTATGTTCCCGAGGGCCTACAGTTACAATTCTGCTACCAGATTGTAGCAATTCAAAAGTTACATCGAATGAGCCTATCGGCGTATTCCTGGCTATTGTAGTTTAGGAGATATTGGCAAAATTTAGCCATTTTGGGGGGTATGAAAATTTATGAAAAGTTCAATTACACCAAGATTTCTCTATGTTCCCGAGGGCCCACAGTTACAGCTCTGCTACCAGATTGTAGCAATTCAAAAGTTACATCGAATGAGCCTATCGGCGTATTCCTGGCTACTGTAGTTTAGGAGATATTGGCAAAATTTAGCCATTTTGGGGGGTATGAAAATTTATGAAAAGTTCAATTACACCAAGATTTCTCTATGTTCCCGAGGGCCTACAGTTACAACTCTGCTACCAGATTGTAGCAATTCAAAAGTTACATCGAATGAGCCTATCGGCGTATTCCTGGCTATTGTAGTTTAGGAGATATTGGCAAAATTTAGCCATTTTGGGGGGTATGAAAATTTATGAAAAGTTCAATTACACCAAGATTTCTCTATGTTCCCGAGGGCCTACAGTTACAACTCTGCTACCAGATTGTAGCAATTCAAAAGTTACATCGAATGAGCCTATCGGCGTATTCCTGGCTATTGTAGTTTAGGAGATATTGGCAAAATTTAGCCATTTTGGGGGGTATGAAAATTTATGAAAAGTTCAATTACACCAAGATTTCTCTATGTTCCCGAGGACCTACAGTTACAGCTCTGCTACCAAATTGTAGCAATTCAAAAGTTACATCGAATGAGCCTACCGGCGTATTCCTGGCTATTGTAGTTTAGGAGATATTGGCAAAATTTAGCCATTTTGGGGGGTATGAAAATTTATGAAAAGTTCAATTACACCAAGATTTCTCTATGTTCCCGAGGGCCTACAGTTACAACTCTGCTACCAGATTGTAGCAATTCAAAAGTTACATCGAATGAGCCTATCGGCGTATTCCTGGCTATTGTAGTTTAGGAGATATTGGCAAAATTTAGCCATTTTGGGGGGTATGAAAATTTATGAAAAGTTCAATTACACCAAGATTTCTCTATGTTCCCGAGGGCCTACAGTTACAACTCTGCTACCAGATTGTTGCAATTCAAAAGTTTCATCGAATGAGCCTATCGGCGTCTTCCTGGCTATTGTAGTTTAGGAGATATTGGCAAAATTTAGCCATTTTGTGGGGTATGAAAATTTATGAAAAGTTCAATTACACCAAGATTTCTCTATGTTCCCGAGGGCCTACAGTTACAACTCTGCTACCAGATTGTAGCAATTCAAAAGTTACATCGAATGAGCCTATCGGCGTATTCCTGGCTATTGTAGTTTAGGAGATATTGGCAAAATTTAGCCATTTTGGGGGGTATGAAAATTTATGAAAAGTTCAATTACACCAAGATTTCTCTATGTTCCCGAGGGCCCACAGTTACAACTCTGCTACCAGATTGTAGCAATTCAAAAGTTACATCGAATGAGCCTATCGGCGTATTCCTGGCTATTGTAGTTTAGGAGATATTGGCAAAAGTTAGCCATTTTGGGGGGTAGGTATGAAAATTTATGAAAAGTTCAATTACACCAAGATTTCTCTATGTTCCCGAGGGCCTACAGTTACAACTCTGCTACCAGATTGTAGCAATTCAAAAGTTACATCGAATGAGCCTATCGGCGTATTCCTGGCTATTGCAGTTTAGGAGATATTGGCAAAATTTAGCCATTTTGGGGGTATGAAAATTTATGAAAAGTTCAATTACACCAAGATTTCTCTATGTTCCCGAGGGCCTACAGTTACAACTCTGCTACCAGATTGTAGCAATTCAAAAGTTACATCGAATGAGCCTATCGGCGTATTCCTGGCTATTGTAGTTTAGGAGATATTGGCAAAATTTAGCCATTTTGGGGGGTATGAAAATTTATGAAAAGTTCAATTACACCAAGATTTCTCTATGTTCCCGAGGGCCTACAGTTACAACTCTGCTACCAGATTGTAGCAATTCAAAAGTTACATCGAATGAGCCTATCGGCGTATTCCTGGCTATTGTAGTTTAGGAGATATTGGCAAAATTTAGCCATTTTGGGGGGTATGAAAATTTATGAAAAGTTCAATTACACCAATATTTCTCTATGTTCCCGAAGGCCTACAGTTACAACTCTGCTACCAGATTGTAGCAATTCAAAAGTTACATCGAATGAGCCTATTGGCGTATTCCTGGCTATTGTAGTTTAGGAGATATTGGCAAAATTTAGCCATTTTGGGGGGTATGAAAATTTATGAAAAGTTCAATTACACCAAGATTTCTCTATGTTCCTGAGGGCCTACAGTTACAACTCTGCTACCAGATTGTAGCAATTCAAAAGTTACATCGAATGAGCCTATCGGCGTATTCCTGGCTATTGTAGTTTAGGAGATATTGGCAAAATTTAGCCATTTTGGGGGGTATGAAAATTTATGAAAAGTTCAATTACACCAAGATTTCTCTATGTTCCCGAGGGCCTACAGTTACAACTCTGCTACCAAATTGTAGCAATTCAAAAGTTACATCGAATGAGCCTATCGGCGTATTCCTGGCTATTGTAGTTTAGGAGATATAGGCAAAATTTAGCCATTTTGGGGGGTATGAAAATTTATGAAAAGTTCAATTACACCAAGATTTCTCTATGTTCCCGAGGGCCTACAGTTACAACTCTGCTACCAGATTGTAGCAATTCAAAAGTTACATCGAATGAGCCTATCGGCGTATTCCTGGCTATTGTAGTTTAGGAGATATTGGCAAAATTTAGCCATTTTGAAGGGTATGAAAATTTATGAAAAGTTCAATTACACCAAGATTTCTCTATGTTCCCCAGGGCCTACAGTTACAACTGTGCTACCAGATTGTAGCAATTCAAAAGTTACATCGAATGAGCCTATCGGCGTATTCCTGGCTATTGTAGTTTAGGAGATATTGGCAAAATTTAGCCATTTTGGGGGGTATGAAAATTTATGAAAAGTTCAATTACACCAAGATTTCTCTATGTTCCCGAGGGCCCACAGTTACAACTCTGCTACCAAATTGTAGCAATTCAAAAGTTACATCGAATGAGCCTATCGGCGTATTCCTGGCTATTGTAGTTTAGGAGATATTGGCAAAATTTAGCCATTTTGGGGGGTATGAAAATTTATGAAAAGTTCAATTACACCAAGATTTCTCTATGTTCCCGAGGGCCTACAGTTACAACTCTGCTACCAGATTGTAGCAATTCAAAAGTTACATCGAATGAGCCTATCGGCGTATTCCTGGCTATTGTAGTTTAGGAGATATTGGCAAAATTTAGCCATTTTGGGGGGTATGAAAATTTATGAAAAGTGCAATTACACCAAGATTTCTCTATGTTCCCGAGGGCCTACAGTTACAACTCTGCTACCAGATTGTAGCAATTCAAAAGTTACATCGAATGAGCCTATCGGCGTATTCCTGGCTATTGTAGTTTAGGAGATATTGGCAGAATTTAGCCATTTTTGGGGGTATGAAAATTTATGAAAAGTTCAATTACACCAAGATTTCTCTATGTTCCCGAGGGCCCACAGTTACAACTCTGCTACCAGATTGTAGCAATTTAAAAGTTACATCGAATGAGCCTATCGGCGTATTCCTGGCTATTGTAGTTTAGGAGATATTGGCAAAATTTAGCCATTTTGGGGGGTAGGTATGAAAATTAATGAAAAGTTCAATTACACCAAGATTTCTCTATGTTCCCGAGGGCCTACAGTTACAACTCTGCTACCAGATTGTAGCAATTCAAAAGTTACATCGAATGAGCCTATCGGCGTATTCCTGGCTATTGTAGTTTAGGAGATATTGGCAAAATTTAGCCATTTTTGGGGGTATGAAAATTTATGAAAGTTCAATTACACCAAGATTTCTCTATGTTCCCGAGGGCCCACAGTTACAACTCTGCTACCAAATTGTAGCAATTCAAAAGTTACATCGAATGAGCCTATCGGCGTATTCCTGGCTATTGTAGTTTAGGAGATATTGGCAAAATTTAGCCATTTTGGGGGGTATGAAAATTTATGAAAAGTTCAATTACACCAAGATTTCTCTATGTTCCCGAGGGCCTACAGTTACAACTCTGCTACCAGATTGTAGCAATTCAAAAGTTACATCGAATGAGCCTATCGGCGTATTCCTGGCTATTGTAGTTTAGGAGATATTGGCAAAATTTAGCCATTTTGGGGGGTATGAAAATTTATGAAAAGTGCAATTACACCAAGATTTCTCTATGTTCCCGAGGGCCTACAGTTACAACTCTGCTACCAGAATGTAGCAATTCAAAAGTTACATCGAATGAGCCTATCGGCGTATTCCTGGCTATTGTAGTTTAGGAGATATTGGCAAAATTTAGCCATTTTTGGGGGTATGAAAATTTATGAAAAGTTCAATTACACCAAGATTTCTCTATGTTCCCGAGGGCCCACAGTTACAACTCTGCTACCAAATTGTAGCAATTCAAAAGTTACATCGAATGAGCCTATCGGCGTATTCCTGGCTATTGTAGTTTAGGAGATATTGGCAAAATTTAGCCATTTTGGGGGGTATGAAAATTTATGAAAAGTTCAATTACACCAAGATTTCTCTATGTTCCCGAGGGCCTACAGTTACAACTCTTCTACCAGATTGTAGCAATTCAAAAGTTACATCGAATGAGCCTATCGGCGTATTCCTGGCTATTGTAGTTTAGGAGATATTGGCAAAATTCAGCCATTTTGGGGGGTATGAAAATTTATGAAAAGTGCAATTACACCAAGATTTCTCTATGTTCCCGAGGGCCTACAGTTACAACTCTGCTACCAGATTGTAGCAATTCAAAAGTTACATCGAATGAGCCTATCGGCGTATTCCTGGCTATTGCAGTTTAGGAGATATTGGCAAAATTTAGCCATTTTGGGGGGTATGAAAATTTATGAAAAGTTCAATTACACCAAGATTTCTCTATGTTCCCGAGGGCCCACAGTTACAACTCTGCTACCAAATTGTAGCAATTCAAAAGTTACATCGAATGAGCCTATCGGCGTATTCCTGGCTATTGTAGTTTAGGAGATATTGGCAAAATTTAGCCATTTTGGGGGGTATGAATATTTATGAAAAGTTCAATTACACCAAGATTTCTCTATGTTCCCGAGGGCCCACAGTTACAACTCTGCTACCAAATTGTAGCAATTCAAAAGTTACATCGAATGAGCCTATCGGCGTATTCCTGGCTATTGTAGTTTAGGAGATATTGGTAAAATTTAGCCATTTTGGGGGGTATGAAAATTTATGAAAAGTTCAATTACACCAAGATTTCTCTATGTTCCCGAGGGCCTACATTTACAACTCTGCTACCAGATTGTAGCAATTCAAAAGTTACATCGAATGAGCCTATCGGCGTATTCCTGGCTATTGTAGTTTAGGAGATATTGGCAAAATTTAGCCATTTTGGGGGGTATGAAAATTTATGAAAAGTTCAATTACACCAAGATTTCTCTATGTTCCCGAGGGCCTACAGTTACAACTCTGCTACCAGATTGTAGCAATTCAAAAGTTACATCGAATGAGCCTATCGGCGTATTCCTGGCTATTGTAGTTTAGGAGATATTGGCAAAATTTAGCCATTTTGGGGGTATGAAAATTTATGAAAAGTTCAATTACACCAAGATTTCTCTATGTTCCCGAGGGCCCACAGTTACAACTCTGCTACCAAATTGTAGCAATTCAAAAGTTACATCGAATGAGCCTATCGGCGTATTCCTGGCTATTGTAGTTTAGGAGATATTGGCAAAATTTAGCCATTTTGGGGGGTATGAAAATTTATGAAAAGTTCAATTACACCAAGATTTCTCTATGTTCCCGAGGGCCTACAGTTACAACTCTGCTACCAGATTGTAGCAATTCGAAAGTTACATCGAATGAGCCTATCGGCGTATTCCTGGCTATTGTAGTTTAGGAGATATTGGCAAAATTTAGCCATTTTGGGGGGTATGAAAATTTATGAAAAGTGCAATTACACCAAGATTTCTCTATGTTCCCGAGGGCCTACAGTTACAACTCTGCTACCAGATTGTAGCAATTCAAAAGTTACATCGAATGAGCCTATCGGCGTATTCCTGGCTATTGTAGTTTAGGAGATATTGGCAAAATTTAGCCATTTTGGGGGTATGAAAATTTATGAAAAGTTCAATTACACCAAGATTTCTCTATGTTCCCGAGGGCCTACAGTTACAACTCTGCTACCAGATTGTAGCAATTCAAAAGTTACATCGAATGAGCCTATCGGCGTATTCCTGGCTATTGTAGTTTAGGAGATATTGGCAAAATTTAGCCATTTTTGGGGGTATGAAAATTTATGAAAAGTTCAATTACACCAAGATTTCTCTATGTTCCCGAGGGCCCACAGTTACAACTCTGCTACCAGATTGTAGCAATTTAAAAGTTACATCGAATGAGCCTATCGGCGTATTCCTGGCTATTGTAGTTTAGGAGATATTGGCAAAATTTAGCCATTTTGGGGGGTAGGTATGAAAATTAATGAAAAGTTCAATTACACCAAGATTTCTCTATGTTCCCGAGGGCCTACAGTTACAACTCTGCTACCAGATTGTAGCAATTCAAAAGTTACATCGAATGAGCCTATCGGCGTATTCCTGGCTATTGTAGTTTAGGAGATATTGGCAAAATTTAGCCATTTTGGGGGGTATGAAGATTTATGAAAAGTTCAATTACACCAAGATTTCTCTATGTTCCCGAGGGCCTACAGTTACAACTCTGCTACCAGATTGTAGCAATTCAAAAGTTACATCGAATGAGCCTATCGGCGTATTCCTGGCTATTGTAGTTTAGGAGATATTGGCAAAATTTAGCCATTTTGGGGGGTATGAAAATTTATGAAAAGTTCAATTACACCAAGATTTCTCTATGTTCCCGAGGGCCTACATTTACAACTCTGCTACCAGATTGTAGCAATTCAAAAGTTACATCGAATGAGCCTATCGGCGTATTCCTGGCTATTGTAGTTTAGGAGATATTGGCAAAATTTAGCCATTTTGGGGGGTATGAAAATTTATGAAAAGTTCAATTACACCAAGATTTCTCTATGTTCCCGAGGGCCTACAGTTACAACTCTGCTACCAGATTGTAGCAATTCAAAAGTTACATCGAATGAGCCTATCGGCGTACTCCTGGCTATTGCAGTTTAGGAGATATTGGCAAAATTTAGCCATTTTGGGGGGTATGAAAATTTATGAAAAGTTCAATTACACCAAGATTTCTCTATGTTCCCGAGGGCCCACAGTTACAACTCTGCTACCAAATTGTAGCAATTCAAAAGTTACATCGAATGAGCCTATCGGCGTATTCCTGGCTATTGTAGTTTAGGAGATATTGGCAAAATTTAGCCATTTTGGGGGGTATGAATATTTATGAAAAGTTCAATTACACCAAGATTTCTCTATGTTCCCGAGGGCCCACAGTTACAACTCTGCTACCAAATTGTAGCAATTCAAAAGTTACATCGAATGAGCCTATCGGCGTATTCCTGGCTATTGTAGTTTAGGAGATATTGGCAAAATTTAGCCATTTTGGGGGGTATGAAAATTTATGAAAAGTTCAATTACACCAAGATTTCTCTATGTTCCCGAGGGCCTACATTTACAACTCTGCTACCAGATTGTAGCAATTCAAAAGTTACATCGAATGAGCCTATCGGCGTATTCCTGGCTATTGTAGTTTAGGAGATATTGGCAAAATTTAGCCATTTTGGGGGGTATGAAAATTTATGAAAAGTTCAATTACACCAAGATTTCTCTATGTTCCCGAGGGCCTACAGTTACAACTCTGCTACCAGATTGTAGCAATTCAAAAGTTACATCGAATGAGCCTATCGGCGTATTCCTGGCTATTGTAGTTTGGGAGATATTGGCAAAATTTAGCCATTTTGGGGGTATGAAAATTTATGAAAAGTTCAATTACACCAATATTTCTCTATGTTCCCGAGGGCCTACAGTTACAACTCTGCTACCAAATTGTAGCAATTCAAAAGTTACATCGAATGAGCCTATCGGCGTATTCCTGGCTATTGTAGTTTAGGAGATATTGGCAAAATTTAGCCATTTTGGGGGGTATGAAAATTTATGAAAAGTTCAATTACACCAAGATTTCTCTATGTTCCCGAGGGCCTACAGTTACAACTCTGCTACCAGATTGTAGCAATTCCAAAGTTACATCGAATGAGCCTATCGGCGTATTCCTGGCTATTGTAGTTTAGGAGATATTGGCAAAATTTAGCCATTTTGGGGGGTATGAAAATTTATGAAAAGTTCAATTACACCAAGATTTCTCTATGTTCCCGAGGGCCTACAGTTACAACTCTGCTACCAAATTGTAGCAATTCAAAAGTTACATCGAATGAGCCTACCGGCGTATTCCTGGCTATTGTAGTTTAGGAGATATTGGCAAAATTTAGCCATTTTGGGGGGTATGGAAATTTATGAAAAGTTCAATTACACCAAGATTTCTCTATGTTCCCGAGGGCCTACAGTTACAACTCTGCTACCAGATTGTAGCAATTCAAAAGTTACATCGAATGAGCCTATCGGCGTATTCCTGGCTATTGTAGTTTAGGAGATATTGGCAAAATTTAGCCATTTTGTGGGGTATGAAAATTTATGAAAAGTTCAATTACACCAAGATTTCTCTATGTTCCCGAGGGCCTACAGTTACAACTCTGCTACCAGATTGTAGCAATTCAAAAGTTACATCGAATGAGCCTATCGGCGTATTCCTGGCTATTGTAGTTTAGGAGATATTGGCAAAATTTAGCCATTTTGGGGGGTATGAAAATTTATGAAAAGTTCAATTACACCAAGATTTCTCTATGTTCCCGAGGGCCTACAGTTACAACTCTGCTACCAGATTGTAGCAATTCAAAAGTTACATCGAATGAGCCTATCGGCGTACTCCTGGCTATTGCAGTTTAGGAGATATTGGCAAAATTTAGCCATTTTGGGGGGTATGAAAATTTATGAAAAGTTCAATTACACCAAGATTTCTCTATGTTCCCGAGGGCCCACAGTTACAACTCTGCTACCAAATTGTAGCAATTCAAAAGTTACATCGAATGAGCCTATCGGCGTATTCCTGGCTATTGTAGTTTAGGAGATATTGGCAAAATTTAGCCATTTTGGGGGGTATGAATATTTATGAAAAGTTCAATTACACCAAGATTTCTCTATGTTCCCGAGGGCCCACAGTTACAACTCTGCTACCAAATTGTAGCAATTCAAAAGTTACATCGAATGAGCCTATCGGCGTATTCCTGGCTATTGTAGTTTAGGAGATATTGGCAAAATTTAGCCATTTTGGGGGGTATGAAAATTTATGAAAAGTTCAATTACACCAAGATTTCTCTATGTTCCCGAGGGCCTACATTTACAACTCTGCTACCAGATTGTAGCAATTCAAAAGTTACATCGAATGAGCCTATCGGCGTATTCCTGGCTATTGTAGTTTAGGAGATATTGGCAAAATTTAG
The DNA here is from genome assembly GCF_051294905.1 of Botryllus schlosseri. NCBI lineage: Eukaryota > Metazoa > Chordata > Ascidiacea > Stolidobranchia > Styelidae > Botryllus > Botryllus schlosseri. Next base: position 6,217 of record NW_027648720.1, on the reverse strand, counting down.
CCATTTTGGGGGGTATGAAAATTTATGAAAAGTTCAATTACACCAAGATTTCTCTATGTTCCCGAGGGCCTACAGTTACAACTCTGCTACCAGATTGTAGCAATTCAAAAGTTACATCGAATGAGCCTATCGGCGTATTCCTGGCTATTGTAGTTTGGGAGATATTGGCAAAATTTAGCCATTTTGGGGGTATGAAAATTTATGAAAAGTTCAATTACACCAATATTTCTCTATGTTCCCGAGGGCCTACAGTTACAACTCTGCTACCAAATTGTAGCAATTCAAAAGTTACATCGAATGAGCCTATCGGCGTATTCCTGGCTATTGTAGTTTAGGAGATATTGGCAAAATTTAGCCATTTTGGGGGGTATGAAAATTTATGAAAAGTTCAATTACACCAAGATTTCTCTATGTTCCCGAGGGCCTACAGTTACAACTCTGCTACCAGATTGTAGCAATTCCAAAGTTACATCGAATGAGCCTATCGGCGTATTCCTGGCTATTGTAGTTTAGGAGATATTGGCAAAATTTAGCCATTTTGGGGGGTATGAAAATTTATAAAAAGTTCAATTACACCAAGATTTCTCTATGTTCCCGAGGGCCTACAGTTACAACTCTGCTACCAGATTGTAGCAATTCAAAAGTTACATCGAATGAGCCTATCGGCGTATTCCTGGCTATTGTAGTTTAGGAGATATTGGCAAAATTTAGCCATTTTGGGGGGTATGAAAATTTATGAAAAGTTCAATTACACCAAGATTTCTCTATGTTCCCGAGGGCCTACAGTTACAACTCTGCTACCAAATTGTAGCAATTCAAAAGTTACATCGAATGAGCCTACCGGCGTATTCCTGGCTATTGTAGTTTAGGAGATATTGGCAAAATTTAGCCATTTTGGGGGGTATGGAAATTTATGAAAAGTTCAATTACACCAAGATTTCTCTATGTTCCCGAGGGCCTACAGTTACAACTCTGCTACCAGATTGTAGCAATTCAAAAGTTACATCGAATGAGCCTATCGGCGTATTCCTGGCTATTGTAGTTTAGGAGATATTGGCAAAATTTAGCCATTTTGTTGGGTATGAAAATTTATGAAAAGTTCAATTACACCAAGATTTCTCTATGTTCCCGAGGGCCTACAGTTACAACTCTGCTACCAGATTGTAGCAATTCAAAAGTTACATCGAATGAGCCTATCGGCGTATTCCTGGCTATTGTAGTTTAGGAGATATTGGCAAAATTTAGCCATTTTGGGGGGTATGAAAATTTATGAAAAGTTCAATTACACCAAGATTTCTCTATGTTCCCGAGGGCCTACAGTTACAACTCTGCTACCAAATTGTAGCAATTCAAAAGTTACATCGAATGAGCCTATCGGCGTATTCCTGGCTATTGTAGTTTAGGAGATATTGGCAAAATTTAGCCATTTTGGGGGGTATGAAAATTTATGAAAAGTTCAATTACACCAAGATTTCTCTATGTTCCCGAGGGCCTACAGTTACAACTCTGCTACCAGATTGTAGCAATTCAAAAGTTACATCGAATGAGGCTATCGGCGTATTCCTGGCTATTGTAGTTTAGGAGATATTGGCAAAATTTAGCCATTTTGGGGGGTATGAAAATTTATGAAAAGTTCAATTACACCAAGATTTCTCTATGTTCCCGAGGGCCCACAGTTACAACTCTGCTACCAGATTGTAGCAATTCAAAAGTTACATCGAATGAGCCTATCGGCGTATTCCTGGCTATTGTAGTTTAGGAGATATTGGCAAAATTTAGCCATTTTGGGGGGTAGGTATGAAAATTTATGAAAAGTTCAATTACACCAAGATTTCTCTATGTTCCCGAGGGCCTACAGTTACAACTCTGCTACCAGATTGTAGCAATTCAAAAGTTACATCGAATGAGCCTATCGGCGTATTCCTGGCTATTGCAGTTTAGGAGATATTGGCAAAATTTAGCCATTTTGGGGGTATGAAAATTTATGAAAAGTTCAATTACACCAAGATTTCTCTATGTTCCCGAGGGCCTACAGTTACAACTCTGCTACCAGATTGTAGCAATTCAAAAGTTACATCGAATGAGCCTATCGGCGTATTCCTGGCTATTGTAGTTTAGGAGATATTGGCAAAATTTAGCCATTTTGGGGGGTATGAAAATTTATGAAAAGTTCAATTACACCAAGATTTCTCTATGTTCCCGAGGGCCTACAATTACAATTCTGCTACCAGATTGTAGCAATTCAAAAGTTACATCGAATGAGCCTATCGGCGTATTCCTGGCTATTGTAGTTTAGGAGATATTGGCAAAATTTAGCCATTTTGGGGGGTATGAAAATTTATGAAAAGTTCAATTACACCAAGATTTCTCTATGTTCCCGAGGGCCCACAGTTACAGCTCTGCTACCAGATTGTAGCAATTCAAAAGTTACATCGAATGAGCCTATCGGCGTATTCCTGGCTACTGTAGTTTAGGAGATATTGGCAAAATTTAGCCATTTTGGGGGGTATGAAAATTTATGAAAAGTTCAATTACACCAAGATTTCTCTATGTTCCCGAGGGCCTACAGTTACAACTCTGCTACCAGATTGTAGCAATTCAAAAGTTACATCGAATGAGCCTATCGGCGTATTCCTGGCTATTGTAGTTTAGGAGATATTGGCAAAATTTAGCCATTTTGGGGGGTATGAAAATTTATGAAAAGTTCAATTACACCAAGATTTCTCTATGTTCCCGAGGGCCTACAGTTACAACTCTGCTACCAGATTGTAGCAATTCAAAAGTTACATCGAATGAGCCTATCGGCGTATTCCTGGCTATTGTAGTTTAGGAGATATTGGCAAAATTTAGCCATTTTGGGGGTATGAAAATTTATGAAAAGTTCAATTACACCAAGATTTCTCTATGTTCCCGAGGACCTACAGTTACAGCTCTGCTACCAAATTGTAGCAATTCAAAAGTTACATCGAATGAGCCTACCGGCGTATTCCTGGCTATTGTAGTTTAGGAGATATTGGCAAAATTTAGCCATTTTGGGGGGTATGAAAATTTATGAAAAGTTCAATTACACCAAGATTTCTCTATGTTCCCGAGGGCCTACAGTTACAACTCTGCTACCAGATTGTAGCAATTCAAAAGTTACATCGAATGAGCCTATCGGCGTATTCCTGGCTATTGTAGTTTAGGAGATATTGGCAAAATTTAGCCATTTTGGGGGGTAGGTATGAAAATTTATGAAAAGTTCAATTACACCAAGATTTCTCTATGTTCCCGAGGGCCTACAGTTACAACTCTGCTACCAGATTGTAGCAATTCAAAAGTTACATCGAATGAGCCTATCGGCGTATTCCTGGCTATTGCAGTTTAGGAGATATTGGCAAAATTTAGCCATTTTGGGGGTATGAAAATTTATGAAAAGTTCAATCACACCAAGATTTCTCTATGTTCCCGAGGGCCTACAGTTACAACTCTGCTACCAGATTGTAGCAATTCAAAAGTTACATCGAATGAGCCTATCGGCGTATTCCTGGCTATTGTAGTTTAGGAGATATTGGCAAAATTTAGCCATTTTGGGGGGTATGAAAATTTATGAAAAGTTCAATTACACCAAGATTTCTCTATGTTCCCGAGGGCCTACAGTTACAATTCTGCTACCAGATTGTAGCAATTCAAAAGTTACATCGAATGAGCCTATCGGCGTATTCCTGGCTATTGTAGTTTAGGAGATATTGGCAAAATTTAGCCATTTTGGGGGGTATGAAAATTTATGAAAAGTTCAATTACACCAAGATTTCTCTATGTTCCCGAGGGCCCACAGTTACAGCTCTGCTACCAGATTGTAGCAATTCAAAAGTTACATCGAATGAGCCTATCGGCGTATTCCTGGCTACTGTAGTTTAGGAGATATTGGCAAAATTTAGCCATTTTGGGGGGTATGAAAATTTATGAAAAGTTCAATTACACCAAGATTTCTCTATGTTCCCGAGGGCCTACAGTTACAACTCTGCTACCAGATTGTAGCAATTCAAAAGTTACATCGAATGAGCCTATCGGCGTATTCCTGGCTATTGTAGTTTAGGAGATATTGGCAAAATTTAGCCATTTTGGGGGGTATGAAAATTTATGAAAAGTTCAATTACACCAAGATTTCTCTATGTTCCCGAGGGCCTACAGTTACAACTCTGCTACCAGATTGTAGCAATTCAAAAGTTACATCGAATGAGCCTATCGGCGTATTCCTGGCTATTGTAGTTTAGGAGATATTGGCAAAATTTAGCCATTTTGGGGGGTATGAAAATTTATGAAAAGTTCAATTACACCAAGATTTCTCTATGTTCCCGAGGACCTACAGTTACAGCTCTGCTACCAAATTGTAGCAATTCAAAAGTTACATCGAATGAGCCTACCGGCGTATTCCTGGCTATTGTAGTTTAGGAGATATTGGCAAAATTTAGCCATTTTGGGGGGTATGAAAATTTATGAAAAGTTCAATTACACCAAGATTTCTCTATGTTCCCGAGGGCCTACAGTTACAACTCTGCTACCAGATTGCAGCAATTCAAAAGTTACATCGAATGAGCCTATCGGCGTATTCCTGGCTATTGTAGTTTAGGAGATATTGGCAAAATTTAGCCATTTTGGGGGGTATGAAAATTTATGAAAAGTTCAATTACACCAAGATTTCTCTATGTTCCCGAGGGCCTACAGTTACAACTCTGCTACCAGATTGTTGCAATTCAAAAGTTTCATCGAATGAGCCTATCGGCGTCTTCCTGGCTATTGTAGTTTAGGAGATATTGGCAAAATTTAGCCATTTTGTGGGGTATGAAAATTTATGAAAAGTTCAATTACACCAAGATTTCTCTATGTTCCCGAGGGCCTACAGTTACAACTCTGCTACCAGATTGTAGCAATTCAAAAGTTACATCGAATGAGCCTATCGGCGTATTCCTGGCTATTGTAGTTTAGGAGATATTGGCAAAATTTAGCCATTTTGGGGGGTATGAAAATTTATGAAAAGTTCAATTACACCAAGATTTCTCTATGTTCCCGAGGGCCCACAGTTACAACTCTGCTACCAGATTGTAGCAATTCAAAAGTTACATCGAATGAGCCTATCGGCGTATTCCTGGCTATTGTAGTTTAGGAGATATTGGCAAAAGTTAGCCATTTTGGGGGGTAGGTATGAAAATTTATGAAAAGTTCAATTACACCAAGATTTCTCTATGTTCCCGAGGGCCTACAGTTACAACTCTGCTACCAGATTGTAGCAATTCAAAAGTTACATCGAATGAGCCTATCGGCGTATTCCTGGCTATTGCAGTTTAGGAGATATTGGCAAAATTTAGCCATTTTGGGGGTATGAAAATTTATGAAAAGTTCAATTACACCAAGATTTCTCTATGTTCCCGAGGGCCTACAGTTACAACTCTGCTACCAGATTGTAGCAATTCAAAAGTTACATCGAATGAGCCTATCGGCGTATTCCTGGCTATTGTAGTTTAGGAGATATTGGCAAAATTTAGCCATTTTGGGGGGTATGAAAATTTATGAAAAGTTCAATTACACCAAGATTTCTCTATGTTCCCGAGGGCCTACAGTTACAACTCTGCTACCAGATTGTAGCAATTCAAAAGTTACATCGAATGAGCCTATCGGCGTATTCCTGGCTATTGTAGTTTAGGAGATATTGGCAAAATTTAGCCATTTTGGGGGGTATGAAAATTTATGAAAAGTTCAATTACACCAATATTTCTCTATGTTCCCGAAGGCCTACAGTTACAACTTTGCTACCAGATTGTAGCAATTCAAAAGTTACATCGAATGAGCCTATTGGCGTATTCCTGGCTATTGTAGTTTAGGAGATATTGGCAAAATTTAGCCATTTTGGGGGGTATGAAAATTTATGAAAAGTTCAATTACACCAAGATTTCTCTATGTTCCCGAGGGCCTACAGTTACAACTCCGCTACCAGAGTGTAGCAATTCAAAAGTTACGTCGAATGAGCCTATCGGCGTATTCCTGGCTATTGTAGTTTAGGAGATATTGGCAGATTTAGCCATTTTGGGGGGTATGAAAATTTATGAAAAGTTCAATTACACCAAGATTTCTCTATGTTCCCGAGGGTCTACAGTTACAACTCCGCTACCAGAGTGTAGCAATTCAAAAGTTACGTCGAATGAGCCTATCGGCGTATTCCTGGCTATTGTAGTTTAGA
>NW_027648719.1:0-38640 GCF_051294905.1 Botryllus schlosseri | reverse complement strand
ACACAGTGGCATTGGAGCTGGCATACAGACCAGGGATATATCCCTGTAACAGGCAGACGTGTTCGACTGTGTAATGACCACGCTTGGATACTTCAATCACAATCTAAACTAGCCGTATGAAAATGAGAGCTCCAACAAAAATATAGCAACAGAAAATGATTTTGGGAGTTCCATAAAAACTTTAAAATCTGGTACGTTGACATAAATGCTACCGCACTAAATATCTTCTTCAGATCGGTACAAAATATCCAGCAAAGACAAGCACACACATCATCGAAGAAGCGTTGAGTGTTGTATAACTGCGGGTACTGTTTCTTATTTTGTAACTAGAAAAATTCTTGTGCGGTCACCGATCTTGTTTCAATTCAATCGGAATGATGCAGGAATCTTAGAAACGCAGCATAATTATTTTCACTTCCATCTAAGGGTCTTGCAGTGAAACCATTTTGTTTATCTCTAGTTTAGGACTCCCTTGTTTTGATTTTATTAGGCTACTTGCGGAGGATTGAGTTGTTCCAAAATGACCAAAGGGAAGGAACGCAACAAAAAAGGTTGGCACCACTGGTCCAGGTCACACCACATTTAGCTTGGGAATTCCAAGCAAATATATTGTATATTTCCGTCTTATTAGACACTCCGCCACTGCATGGGAATTAATTAGGGCCATGACGGCATGTAGCAGTGACGAAACCGGGTCATTTTGTTATTAACAACTAAATAGCGTGATGGGTCAAGCGATGTTCTCAAAAATCAACATAATATATTACGTCATAACGACTCTCTAGGTTTTGAGTTGATGAACATCCTTTGTCGTGTTCTGGATATAGTCGAAATCCAAGGTAACTTGATCAGTGATGCTACGATTGCTGGAAGATTGTTATTTCACAAACTTTCTCGGGTAGAACCTGTCAAGGTTCATTTGCGGACGAATTATGAACCCGAAACAAACACGAACTTTCGCACCATCCCTATCAAAACCATTCTGAACCACCACATTGTATGGATGTTATTATTTATTATTATTGTTAGGCCTGTTTATTGATAGCGAAAATACTATGGTTTTGCGAGTGGTCAGACCTGACTTAAATATAGAAGCCTGTGCACATGGTTTTCTATATGTCGACGCAAACAAATTACACTGTTCCCGGCATTCAAAATTTGCGTCAGGTGCTTTTGCTCATCATATCAATAAACAGTTGTACTTCGAAATGCAGTATTCGCATTCATATTTACGGGATTAATCGGCTATTCACGTTGTCACAGTTGCCATATATCGTGAACTCGCACAACGAGCCAACCCAACGCGCACGATTGTACGACTGTACGTGACGATCGTAATATTATAATATTATATTCCGTAAACGTCCGTCCTAAGAATGTTGAAAATATCATTAGCCGCAAATGATATCCTTTCAGGTATGAAGATTCGTTCATCGATTTATAAATTGTCGTCGTTTGCGACCATTGAAAGATATCAATGCACGACTTAACTTCGGCATTTCGCCACAATTTAAATGGAAAGTCGTTGTCATTAACGTATCACGCAGCTGCAATGTTGTATTGCGTGGTGACTATTTCGAATGCGCCCAAGGGTTGACGGTGACGTGTTACTTCTTTTTAAGCGCGGCATGAATTTAATTGATCGCCGAGCGAGGCGTCGCGCGATAAGACTTCGGATATGTCGTTATCTGACGCACGAGTTATATCATACATATAAAATCTGTGGAACGTTTCCATTTTCGATATACGTGCGGAGAACGGAATTCGTATTTATAATCACATATATCGCTTGGCCGCGATTAAATATCGATAAAGGAGAACTTGCGAAATTTCTTCAGTGTGTTTTGATGTGGATTGTATATACCTCAGATATAATCCCAAGTCGATGCAACCTTTCCGTAATGAATGCGTGGAATCGTCCGATTCAACTCGGAAGATATTGAGCCGCTTTATGACGTGTATCCGCGGGATACAAAGGTGGTCCGTAACGAAGTAATTCTACTTTTTTTCTCAAATAAGTTCTGCCACTTGCACGGCATAATAGAATGTTTATGTCCCAGACTACACCCACTTATACTCGAACCGTTTCCGACAATTCGTCGCATACGCCATAATGCCGCGCCGATCTAATAGAGTTCGAAAGTGTCCGGAATGGTACGGCGAACCGTGTAAAGTGATTTTGATGTGCTGATGTGTCCATTTTGTATCTAATTTTATTTGGTGGGGGAGATTGTGGTGATTCGTATACTCTTTGTATTCAAGCCATCGTGCATCATGTAATCATTGCTTTTCTAATCATTAGTTTCCAATTCCTCTGTTACTTAAATCGCTACTGTTACTGTTACTGTTCTATTTGACGCCGAGATCTAAGTTAGTAGCCAACGAAACAAGAGTCTCTGTTTACTGGTACGACACTGCTGTGTAAACCAGGGGTATAAAACTCAAATTACTCCGGGCCGCCCGCTTTGCTATTCTATCAAGTAGGAACACTTTATTGCGAACAATGGCATTGACGATGATGATTGGCTGATTGAATACACTTATCGGGGATTTCCCTGACACTTATGAGCCACAGCTAAATCAGTGGCGTAACGACAATACTAGTTCATTATCCCTATGCTCCATTTGCTTAAGTCGTAATCAGACGTAAGCCGTGTGTATGCGTTGTGAGGAATACAAGAGATTAAACGCGAACTTTTGTATTTTTCATATTCTTATTAAATCACGATTTAGCGTATCTCTAGATTCTGGGCACCTTTTGAGTCAGAAATGATACAGCTCACAGCTCCGCGACCATGCACTGATATTTGAATAATATTATTGTGTAAATAATATATTATCCATGTAAACTTCATGCAACGGTCCGGCGAGAGATATCATCCTTCGATAGTGTAGTAGGGTAGCAATACCATCCGCCCGATGACGGGTAAAGCGTCGTCAACAAAGCGCAGCGCGGATAGCGAACTAGTTGGCCCTTCGTCTAAGGATAAACCGCCAGAAGATTATTGTCCACAGCCAAACCAGTCCGTAGTGATAAAAGGCATTAACAAGTCAATTCGCCAATATAACCCTATAACAATAAACCGCAACTTACGAGCGACAATCGGGGGATCTTATGAAGAGGTGCGAGTGCTCCCTTCAGGAGACTTATGTGTCAAATGCGCGAATCAAAGTCAGGTTGCAAAGTTGCTTGCTTGCAACAATCTAGGGGACTCTAAAGCGCCAATAGAAGTACGAGCAGAGTTGTTTGTCACGCGTCAGCAAGAGATTAGGGGTGTAATTACAGATGTCCCTCTTGATCTGTCAGACGAAGAAATTAGGCAATCATTGATGGATCACCAAATAACGTTTGTGAGACGCTTCAATTATCGTTCGAGTACTGGACTTAACCCGAGCCACTCGGTTCTACTTTGCTTTGCATCGACAATACTGCCAACGGTCGTTCAGATAGGATTCTTGCGATTTCGCACGAGAATCTATAAGCCACTTCCAGTTAGATGTTTCAAATGCAGCCGGATTCGGTCACCGGGCAAAACACTGTAGAAGTACACAACGATGCACTAAATGTGGTGGTAGACATGAGTACTCGGCATGTCAGAATGCACCCCGCTGCGTAAACTGCGGGGAAGCACACTCGGCAGGCTACACAGGATGCAGACGCTACAGACATGAGGTACAAGTCAATGCCATTATGGCGAACGAAAAGGTTAATTATTGGGAGGCGAATAAAATGATACAGACGCGAACGGCCACAGTAAACATACACTCTCCACAGGAATTTCCTCCATTGCCTAGCAATAACCTTCCACATTATGCGGATCAAACGATACTCCCAGCTGCGGCACTCTCAACATGCATGCGACCGGCTCCTGCTTCGCAAGAACCAGTTGCCACAATACAATCCGACACGATCACTATATCAAAAACTAGCTTCTTCAAATTCATCGCGGATGTTATGAAGAATACTTTACTAGATTTCAATCAAGGTAAACAACTCGACATAGAGGCAATAGTCGCTAAATCAGCAGAAGGGATTTTCGGATTCCCCACTTCAGAATTGACTAGGCTTCCCACCACACAATCGCAACCCGATGGCGTGTTGGATCTTACGAAAGCGACGCACCACGATTCTCTTCCACCTCGCAATATAGTCGACGAACATTCTCCGGGATATAAACCGCCGCCTTCATGATACCTTTATCCATTTTTCAATGGAACTGTCGTGGTATATATCACAAGCTACACGAATTGAAACACTTATTGACAAACTCGGTTGTGAAACCCGACATTATAGCCATCCAAGAATCTCACCTAGTATCCAAATACGTGCCTGTTATACATGGCTACTCCCTCGTAAGAAAAGATAGAGACGTTAACGGTGGAGGTGTGTGCTTCTTCATCAGCAATATGATTAAATTCGTTGAAATTCCTCTCCACGGTTTCTCGCCAATTGAAGTGTTAGCAATAGAGGTAGAAGGGACACGCATATACAACGTTTACGTACCTCCAGGAAGAACTATATCACGAGATTTATTCTACCGTATCTTCGCCCAACACAGTAATATATGCATTTATCTGGGTGATTTCAACGCTCATCATCCGATGTTTAAGAGCATTCGAACAAATTCTTACGGTCGTCACCTCAACGCGGCGATGGATCGTTTTGATCTGGTTGCGCTGAACACAGACGTCCCAACCCGAGTGAACTTTTCCCTCAACGCGACGCAACGGCATAGCATACTTGACCTGACGCTGGCCACTCCCGACATTGCCCACCGAATTTCTACTACGGTCACTGACAGCCTGCTGGGCAGCGATCATTATATCATCATTAATGAAATCGATACAACTACCGACCGGACCCCTGAATGTCATTTGAATCGTGGGCTCTGAAACGTGCCAACTGGCAACAATTCGCCGTTCTGTGCAGCCAAGAACTTGAAGGATCAGCCCAGAACTTGCTGACGGTCGAAGATTTCACCTGAATACTCATCTCCACAGCCCGCAATCTGTATCCCGACAACAAAGCCCCGGAAGAAGCCCATGATGCGTGGTGGAACGATGCCTGCTCGCGGGCAATCAGGGTTGAAGAAGCTGCCTCAAAAAAATGAAGCTCACATTCCAGGGAAGACGCAATAATCTTATTCAAAAGGCGCAGGGCAGAGGCAGAAAAACAATATTGGAGACTAAGAAACATTTTTGGCGGTCATTTTGCAACTCCTTGATAAAAATTGCAAACTTTCCAAAGTATGGAGAATAGCCAAATCTATGAATGGTTACAAAACTTGGAGCCATATCAGCGTGTTATCGCACAACGGAGGATACAGTTACAGGAGACATAAATATCGCAAACACCCTAGCAAATCAATTCGCCTCTGTAGCAGCGATGAAACTACGATCCGACATTTCGAAACCAACGCCTCTCGAGATTGAGAAATCCTTTCCGCGACAACGAAGCAGCGGCTTCAGTGCAAAGTAGCTTGTCACCGGTCGATATCAATCAGAATTCACAATGGTCGAACTGAAGAATGTTCTCAAAAACGAAAGAGCACAGCCCCTGGTACCGACAGAGTATGTCAGCAAATGCTTGCAAACCTGCCTGAAGATTGCTTATCCGTACTGATCGCATCATAAACGAAACGTGGAGAACCGGCAAATGCCCACAATCTTGGAAGCACGCTATCGTTGTACCAATTCCCAAGCCTGGTAAACCAAAAGAATCCGTTCCTCGTACAGGCCCATTTCCCTCACGAGCAATGTATGTAAGAGTGTCGAACGAATGATCAATAACAGATTGAAATGGTGGCTCGATAGCAAAAAAATACTCCATCCCGCGCTCAGCGGGTTTTTGAAGTAGACGTTCAGCAAAAGATTGTATCATGAGTCTACATGACGATGTCTACAAGTCCATATGGAACCAGCGATCAGCAATAGCTGTGTTCATAGACTTAGAGAAAGCGTATGACATGGTTTGGAATAAATGGACTGATCCACAAGCTACACGGTCAGGGTTTGCGAGGAAACATACTAGACTGGTTGAGGTCGTTCTTTCGGATAGAAAATTTCAGGTTCGCGTGGGTCTTCTTACTCATACATATTTCCGCTAGAAAACGGTCTCCCTCAGGGCAGCGTTTTAAGCCCGGTCATGTACAACCTCATGATGAACGATCTGCCTGATCAAATTGAATCAAGTATCAATATATTCGCAGATGATATATGTTTGTGGGAGACTGGTCTCAATATCGAACACGTTGCCAGTTCACTCCAGGCGTCATTGAAGAAGTTGTCAGATTGGTGTAAAAAATGGGGATTTCGAATAAATGCAAATAAATGCTCCTCCATCATATTCACCAAAAAACGTAAATTACCAGATATCCGACTGAAAATAGATGGGATAACCGTGCCTATTAGTAATGAATTTAAATATCTCGGGGTCGTATTCGATAAACGATTATCCTATAAAGTGAACACCAATGTAGTTGCAGAAAAATGCGTTGCGCGATTGAATTTGCTACGTTTCCTAGGTGGCACCACTTGGGGAGCGTCCAAGGAATGTTTATTAACGATTTATAGAGTACTTATAAGGTCAGTGATCGAGTATGGCTTTGAGGCATATATGTTTAGCCCAAAATACAATTCAAACCGTATCCAGTGGATACAAAACGCCGCCTTGAGAATTTGTTGCGGGGCAATGAAAAGCACCCCGATTTGTACACTCCAACATACAACGAATGAACTACCGATTCATTTTCGCCACCGCAGAGCTTGCTTAATATACAAGTGCTACGTCCGATCTCACCCAGCGCATCCATGTCGGCCACTATGCGAGAACTCTTGGTACGAAATTTTCCCAGATTCGATCAAGTTTACCACTTTTAATATGTACACTCAAATATCAAGCATAAGGGGACTTAACATTGCGGTTTCCAGCCCAATTTCCCTTCCGCCATGGATTGACCTACCGGCAAAAGTTGATACATGTCTTCGAAGTTTGGCTTATCATCATCCTAACTCACCGTTCGGACGTGAGTGTCAAGACTACGTAGACACCAACTATGACTTATATTTAAAAATATATACTGATGGCTCCAAAATGGACAGCGGATGTGGTAGTAGTTTTCATGTCAATCTTTTGAACATCTCCTCGAAATTTCGAATCCCCAAAACAACATCTATATTTACAGCAGAGTTGTTCGCGATCTACAAAGCTCTGGAATGGGTTTCCGGACAATGCGAGCCGCCAAGTCATACTAGTATAGCCATTCTTTCGGATAGTCTAAGCGCTTTGGAAGCGATACAGCACCGTTCCTCGACTCATCATTTAATTTCGAAAATATTCGATGTATGCTTAGATCTCTTAAAAAGAGAAATTAATATTGCTTTTATATGGATTCCAGGTCACGAAGGCGTCGGTTTCAATCACGTCGCAGACACCCTCGCAAAGGAGGCCGCCGGGGGCGAAGCAGGAGTCAACGACGAAGAATGTCTGAAAATAACACTATCGGAATGCAAGACTATCATAAACGAGCAATCCGAAAGGTGGTGGACCTCCGAGTTCAATGCGGCAGAGACTGGTATGCACTATCGACGCTTCACTGAAGACAAAGAAAGCACCAAGGAAATGAATAAGCTGGATAAACAATATAGTACAACGCTATTTAGACTCCAGACAGGCCATTGCAAACTCAACGGACACCTGTACCGTATTGGGTGCCATGATGATGGACTATGTGAAATTGTTACTCGGAGGAATCGGTCGAACACTCTTGATCCAGTGCAGCAGATACGACGACCACCGAACTTCACTTAAAGGAGCCGCCGACCAATTAGGCATATGTTTTGTATTGGACAATTTATTATCTGACCCCAGAATGTTTATAAAAGTAGTGGAATTTGTAAATGCCACCGGGGCGAGTCATCTGATTGCTTGACAATGTGGACTTTATTATGGGCCCTTGAGTCATGGTGCGAAATGACTTCGTAGTCGGTGCACCAATTTTCCCTTATTCAACCAACCAACCACAATCTCCCCCCACCAAATAAAATTAAATACAAAATGGACACATCAGCACATCAAAATCACTTTACACGGTCGCCGTACCCAGTGTTGGGATGACTCGAGTCATGACTTGACTCGAGTCAGACTCGAGTCAACTTTTCGGATGACTTGACTTGACTCGAGTCACTTTGCAAAAATGACTTGACTTGACTTGACTCGACGCTTCAGAAATGACGATTGACTCGTGACTCGAAGCACAATCTTCGAGTCAATTTCAAGTCATCAAGCAATCGATGTCGACTAAGTCGCTGAATCTATACCTTACATGTTTTCGACACGCAGTTGTGACCTGTGAGAGCAGCCAGCCTTTCAATAACTGTGTAACCAGGTTATACCGATCGTCCATTGTTATGTCACTGATACATTGACCGCTGACGAAGTAATTCGAGTTCACGGTGTCGTAGACTATAGTCGAAATCCATCAATAGCAGTACTACTAACAATGTATCTCATTTCTAGACTGCTTCGTGCGTAAGAACATCATGTATGATTTAAATCGAACGGCTATAGTCTAAACCAGGGGTTCTCAACTTTCCTTGTACAACGGGCCACATTTTTACAAATAAAGACGCTGCGGGCCGCAGAATATAATTATCATGTATTTATGGGCTACTATTAAATTGTGGGCTACTAGAGCCCATTTAACAGTCGTATACTGGCATTTACTACATTTTCATGCATTCTAGACCTAGAGCATTAATGGACAGCGTTCGTAAGTTTACAGTGGCTGTTTTTGTGTGTGAGAATATGTATCTTCCAGCGGCGCAAGTAAATCCCCATATGGAGCCTGCGTTGCATTCGTTTCTAAGTAGGTATATGCACCCCAAACCCTTCCCACATAGAACTGAACTCCCTGTTCCAATGCATGAGTGATCAGTGAGCAAGTATGAAATTACGGTCACTCTTTCGTTACAGAGGCCCTTATCATGACTCTCAGCTCTCAGCGATAGGAAAAGAAATCTGGTGTTCAGGGTCCTTTCTGAGCATGGCTGATTGAGCCCTGCTCCAATAGTTAGCCTACAGGAGTCAGCTTTGTAAATTTGTTGTTTTTCTCATTTCCTCTGCAAATATGTCTACTCCGATAAAATGCACCCAGATAATTAGCTATGCCGTGTCTGTGGAGTCGGTGGATTCGTCCAATGCGAGGCTAAAGTAGTCTACGCGGCAATGAGGTTCAGAAAATGCGATAAAAGATCGACTGGCATTGCTGTTACTCTTCTGGTCATGGTTGAATCTGACAACTGTAGCTTCGAAATTTGTAAGGTCATGTTGGCCTCGCTGTTAGTTCTGGAAACAGCGAATATTCGCACAGTATGTTGAAGTCTTATTGAAATCGCACCTTCTCTAGCAGATTTCTTGGGTTTAGCGATAATCTAAGCAATTTTGAATGATGCGTCTGTAACGTCGTTTCTAATTTTAACAATGCCTGAAATATGGATTGCTGGGCTTGCCACCAAGCTAGCATCGTTTTTCTGAGATCAGGCGATATGTGAAACTCCGGAAGAAACAGGCGTGCCGGTATCA
Organism: Botryllus schlosseri; assembly: GCF_051294905.1. Taxonomy (NCBI): domain Eukaryota; kingdom Metazoa; phylum Chordata; class Ascidiacea; order Stolidobranchia; family Styelidae; genus Botryllus; species Botryllus schlosseri. Next base: position 29,057 of record NW_027648719.1, on the reverse strand, counting down.
TATTAAGCTTCGATGCTTCGTTACAACAACTGTTCTTTGACAAATATGACACATCGGCTTTCCATTTATATCTGGGAAAGTAAATTCATTGCTCGACACAGGGTTACAAACCCAGCATTTGATGTTTTCGTTTCTAGTACTTGTTTCTGCTCCAACCATTCGCGGTGTGTGAAACACTTTTTAAAAGTGTTCTACGCAGCGAGATTATCTTGAAGTAGAGTGCAGCAGCCGAATACCGATTCAAAACAATAACAATCTAAACTTCAGCATAGGCCTATATCAAGAAACCAGAACACATCAAAAAATGAGTAATCAAACGAAACAGAGACAGTGCGATAAGATAGCTAAGTAGCTAAATTAATTTGTAACAATTCTGTGACTGTAGTAATTGCTTCCGTAATGAATGATGTCGCGGGCCGCAAAATAAACGTCTGCGGGCCGCATGCGGCCCGCGGGTTGAGAACCCCTGGTCTAAACGTATCCGTATATGATACTTGCCAACAATTGGTTTGGCTCAAATTGTGTATTATTATGTATGTGTAGAGGGTCTGTGTAATGTGTATTGCATTATTCTTCCCTCTGTGCTGTGGGTGATTGCTACGGGCTATACAATTACCCACGTAGCTTAGCGGTTCTACGCAGTTAATGCGGCATGATTTTGATTGGGTCTTCCAGATGTCGGCCCCTATGGTTATAAACCATATGTACGTAGACTACATGCCCGATAGACCAAATAATCGACATGTCGCAAAGTGCAAATTATGTGGATCAAAAGTATCCGATCGGTTCGGTACGACTTCGAATTTCACTCGTCATTTGAAGGGAAAGCATTTATCTGAGTAAGTACAATTCATATTTTCACATTTTGATATTTTCGCACATCAGTATGTCCTACGTTGTAGGTATAGTAGTGTCAGTATTTCTTACGCTAACGGAATGCATGCCTAGGTCTAAAGATGCGTGCATAGGCCGACTACTTCGTGATTGAACGCACGAAATTGTTACTGAGCCAGAGGCAAGTCATAGCAATAGGCTTTGAAATGTAGGCGACGAATGCATCTCTAAATTGGACTTGTATCGAAGGAGCGCTACAGAATTAGCCAGGCAAAGCGGTACGATCTACGATACCTACACTACAGTTGAGTCTTACAAGCTCAAACTATAGGCCTAGCCGAACCTGACAGCGCATGTTTTTAAGGTTGCTGGCGGTTTCACGCAATTTAGATGATCACTGGCTTTGACTATGCTTCAAACATGCATGCCTTGTCTATTAGGGTGGAGTGAAAATGACTTTTTTTTTCAAATCAAAAAAAGGCCTTCCTCAATCCTGACAAATGCCCTAAAACTTCAGGAAAAAGTGACTTCAGGGGATTACCCCCATTTTCCAGCCAGCAACCCCCCAATTTCTGTGCGTGGGGGGGTAAAATGGCCCATCTCGGCAACCGCTGGTCGGAGAGTCATGATATATAGCTCAAAATCTGCGGAAACATCATGTTTCTATCTGTCTTAAGAGGAAAGTTTTCTCTATAGTGAACACAAAGCGATTTATAGCCAAAAAACAGTAAAATCGCCATTTTTCCAAATTTTGACGTTGCACAGTGCAGTTATTTACTCTTAATAAGCCATGTTTTGTTTTTACAGATTGTTACGCTACACCTAGATACTTAACAAAGTAGCCTATCGCAGGATTTATGATCACAATTATGGTGGGAACTAGACGAAGTGGAGAACATATCAAGATTTGGCATGGTGGCGAAAAGTTTACTGGTTGTGAAAAGTTTCCACCTGGTTTACTGCCCACAAAACGGCAAGTGATAGAGAGAATGCTCCACTTTAAGAACTTTCGCACTCAAAAAACTGCGTCACAAGTTGCGAAAGAAATCTATGACATATGGGTGTTTTGCAATATTTATCCTTTGCACCAACGTTCCATAACCCGAAGGAGTCAATCGCTGGTCATAGATTTTAGTAAACTCGACCGGTGGCCAAAAAACAAACGTACTAAATCGTACTTGGAAAAGCAAGCAATTTTTTTATCCAATGTAGATGAATTGTATGACATCTTCTGTACAGATGAGGATCAACGAAAAGAGTTGGAAAAACAGCATAAGTTGCGAATGACTGAGGAGGATTGGAAATTTTACAATGATCAAAAGGGGCCACGTGCTGAAAGATGTCTGGATAGTATCGTGCCTTTGGATTCATCCGACCAAATGTTTACACGCCGGTTAACATCACAACTGAACACCAGAACTTCCGCACCCGCAGCCCAAAGTGAAATGGAGGTCGATCTGTATGCTGAGCATGCCTCAGAGTTTGAATCAACAAGCACAGACTCTTCCACAATTCACAGTCACCTTTCCAATATTTCCAGCTCTTCATCCCAATCAACTGAATTCCCAACCCAGAACCGAAAAAAATGGCCGAATTTTGCCAGAATGTGTGAAAGATTTCAAATATCGGACCAAGCTGCAGCTGCAGTTGCTAACAGCGTTTTGGTAGATGTTGGATTGGTTACCGATCATGATAAAAATTTGGTGATTGACCGAAGCAAGTTACGAAGAGAACGTGACAGATGCAGAGAGGCACTACGGCAAGAAGAGCAACAAAACTTTAGTATGGTGGATGGTATGTACTTTGATGGTCGTAAAGATGCCACACAAATGGTTATGCACGGTCCAAACGAGAAGTACTACAGATCTCTTCAATTGGAAGAACACTAAAGTGTAGTTGGTGAGCCAGGGAGTTATTACCTCACCCACCTTTCTCCTGAAGATGGAAAGGGCATGACCATAGCTCAGCATCTATTCAATGCAATAAAAGATACAGAATTGCAAGATAAACTGGCAGTTGTCGGTACAGATGGTACTGCATCCATGACAGGAAAACATAATGGATGCATTAGAAGCCTGGAAGAGTTGCTGAATAAGCCACTTCAATGGATAGTATGTCTGCTTCATGCTAATGAATTGCCTTTGCGGCACGTGTTTGCAAGTCTCGACGGTGTTACAAGTGGCCCAGATACATTTGCCGGTCCAATTGGAAAAAAACTACATGGAAGTGTATCTTGTTGGCCAGTTACTCAATTCAAAAAGCTCTCGCCACCACTTTTGGCCTTTCCAAAGCTCCCACCCGAAGTTGTGAATGACTTAAGTACGGACCAGTTATATGCTTATAAAGTGTGCTGGGCAATTATTCAAGGAAACGTTGATGATGATCTCGCTTATTTGTAGGTTGGACCAGTTGTGCATTCAAGATGGCTAACTTTGGGATGCAGAGTTTTACGGTATTATGTGACAGTTGATGAACCGTCTTTGAACCTGCAGATTCTGGCTCGTTTTTGCCTTGAAGTATATTTCCCGACTTGGTTTGAGATCAAGCTAAACAAACATATAACACATGGATCCAGAAACTTCTTCAACTTGATTCAACGGGTTTTGAATTTCTCTGACCAAAACGTTCGGAAAATTGCTTTGAATGTCGTGATAAGAAACGGTTATTTCGCACACCCCGAAAATATTATGATTGCAATGCTGGCAGATGATAATGCAGACATACGAAATAAGGGTGTGACCAAGGTGCTTGCGATGCGAAAACATGCCGCTGAACAAAATTCACTTATGTACATTGAAAGTCAGAACAGTTCCATCTGCGGTCCTATTCGTTTATTCCAAGTCCCTGAGTTGAACTTGGAAGCAAAGGCATACCACGAGTTGGTTAATATTGAAGCATATCAACAACTTCCTCCAGCGACTAAGCATTTGACTGATGCAGAGTTGGAAGAATGCCGCGAGAAGCCCCTAATTTTGCTTCATCCATGTCACAACCAAATAGTGGAACGACATGTGAAGCTGGTAACAGAAGCGTCAACACAAGTCTCCGGATTTAAAAGACGAGATGGCCTCATTCGCCAAAAAATCAAATCCCGTAAACTAATGAAAAAATTTGAAACAAAAATGAATTTTTAATATGTCGTTAAATGTGAAATTGTGAATGTTTCGTTATGATGTTTGGAACCGATTTAAAAAAAAAAACTGTGTTGTGAATATATTTTTGTTATGGGCCCAATATTCGGTATTGTCAGATGTCAGTGTATTACTTTTCTTGTCAAAAAAACTGATGACGGATCAGAATTCATCAAAATAAATGCTGAATTTCAACAAAAATGTGCTGATAAATTGTTTTTTTGTTATAACTCATTTTGTGTTCACAATAGAGAAAACTTTCCTCTTAAGACAGATAGAAACATGATGTTTCCGCAGATTTTTAGCTATATATCATGACTCTATGACCAGCGGTTGCCGAGATGGGCCATTTTACCCCCCCACGCACAGAAATTGGGGGGTTGCCGGCTGGAAAATTGGGGTAATCCCCTGAAGTCACTTTTTCCTGAAGTTTTAGGGCATTTGTCAGGATTGAGGAAGGCCTATTTTGGATTTGAAAAAAAAAGTCATTTTCACTCCACCCTATTGTCTATGCATCTGTTTTGGGCGCTGGTGTCTGAACGTGAGAAATATAATGGAACTTACACGCGGCTACAGGACGACGGTTCAATGATGCAAGCTTCTTTTGTTATAGAGTCGTAATTAAAATCAAATTCACATTCACCAATTAAAATTAAAAAGATTTTCCTTCAACTTCTGCGTAGAATACGTTATTAATTTGTACCGCCATCCAGCATCCAAACCAGTGGTTCCCAAACTTTTTCGGTGTCAGGGCCAAATTTAGAATTTCAGGGCACGGCCGGGGCCGCAAGCATACCAGTACAATTAAACGAACCCAAATGTCATCGAAATATGAAAATTGGCATTGTTCCGATCAGTCACTTAACTCCATTGGCCATTGTTATGATCATTGTGTTGCTTCACTCCCATTGTTCAGAACAGACGACCTTTGGAGGCTAATTCGGAGTAGTTTTATTGCACTGGCGAGATTCCAATTTGCGTTTTTGGAATCAGTGCGAAACTAGCTTTCGATAAGACCTGGCCTATCAAATTATGTGCACGCTTCGGTCGTGAGCTATAGGACTACCAATATCCTGCTTACGGGGCGATTTAGGGAGGCAGGTTTTATCGCCTGGACGCACGAAGTGCGAAAATTTTCTGTGATTCATGATTGAATCGGTCAATAAGATCGAGAATTGCATATATATTGCCATCAATTTTCATCCTCTCTCTATGCTCACGTAATCAGTTTTACAGGTAGACCCGATAGGGAAGTGTGTTTGAAAAGGTAGGGCGCCTCAATAATAATTAAACATCTTCGGACGAATATACCCGTTGGCAGGAACGAAACAGCACTTCGTCAGCCCCCCCCCAAATAAAATAGTAAACTTGGGTCTTGGTCTTCCATAGGGTGATAAACCTATCCCTATCACCCTGTTCGCTTTTCCGCGAAACTAGTTGTATCGTAAGTGAGTCAGCGCGAAGCGCGAAAATTTTCAATAATTCATGATAAAATCGGTCAATATGATCGGGAATTGCCTATATATTGCTATCAATTACTTGTCCTCGCTGCTCACGTAATCAGATTTACTGTTAGAGGTGTCTTGGAAACTGTAAGGCCCATTAGTATGATTTCGTGACCTCCTGTCTGCTATATATAAAAATATAGAATCGCCCATACAAGCTTCTAATCTTAGAGACGCACACGATTTCAAATTGGTATTTCTTCAGTGGAATATAAATATTCCCTGCGGGATAGGGTATTTGTCTCGTGAGGTTGAAATTTCCAAGACAGTATTTTGTATATATAACGACATTTTCGGTCATCATAAGGGCAGTCCTGTCCGGCCAAGATTTTCTCGCTTGGTGTGTCGTGGCGCGGTAAAGGCTAAAGCCGATATGCCCAATGCCCATTTTTATAAATCTCGCGCATTTTTTCATGGGATGCATGAGTACCCAAAAATCATGATATTTGGCAGCATGAAATCACGCCTAGAGCAAAATAAAATCGAAAAAAGATGCATAAATTTTCCAAAAAATACTCTATAATTCATGCTCAGTCACGAAATAATTTTAAGCCCCGTTCGAGCTCCCCCACCCCTTCATTTGGGGTTTGGCGTGCGGCAGTTACAGTCCTGTCTTTACCTATATCTACAGCTACTGCTCGTTTAACTGGACGTAACGATAGCAGTCTACTCACGACTTTCCTGCAATCTTAATTGAAAACTCCAGACTCCAAGCCAAGCTAGTGTATTTTATAAAGATAAATTTAATTTTTTGTCATAACTCGATTTCCTAATATCTTTGGGGCCGCAAGAAGGCTAGTTGGGGGCCGCATGCGGCCCTCAGGGCCGCACTTGGGAATCACTGATCCAAACAGTTCGCAGGCACAAATCACCAACAGCAACCTCGTCGATCATTGCCATATCAGTCTGGTACTGATTTAAAACGAAGTAGTCGATATTTTTATAGAATACAAAGCGCTTCCTAGTTCACCCCAATTGCTTTTATGGGAACGATTTCAGTTTGAGGAGCTTCATTGAATACACCCTAGAAAGCTTTTTGTTCAGCGAAATTTAAATGAACATTCACCGTTCGTTCCAATATCTTGAATGAAGTGTGTTTTTATACAGGTATCAAGAATACACCAACTCAAAAGCGCGAAAGGGGAATGTACAAAGCATAACACCGTACCTTTTGGGATCCTCAAAAATGCTTCCAGGCAGTACCCAAGCCCAGGCCATCACTAATTCCATTTTAATGGATTTAATTGTTCAGGAGGGCATGCCCCTCAGAATAGTGGATTCGGTTGGTTTCAACCGATTTCTCGAGACTATTAATTCCAGATACCGTTCCCCATGTCGTAAGACATTTGTTGGCCTTCTTGTCAAAAAACGGAATGAAATCAAGGGAAATATAAAAAGAAAATTGGCACAATGTGAAACGGTAAACATTACTGTAGACATATGGTCTGATAGAAGAATGCGTTCCTACATTGGTATAACCTGTCATGTGCTAATTGAAGAATCAAATTCACTAAATTTAAAGTCATATACACTGGCATGTCAAAGGTTTGTAGGAAAACACACCAGTGCCAACATCATTGCCTATTTTGAACAAATGATGGAGGAGTATGGCATAAAAAACAAGGTTGAGTTCGTTATTACTGACAATGCGTCCAACATGAAAAAGGCTTTCCGAGTGAGCTTTCCCGAGTGCAGTATAGTTGAATTCGTTCTGAAGTAGCAAAGTAGCGTAACCTGTGTATTGTAGGTAATTGCTGCGCTATACTTAACTTGAACGTCAACTCTGTAGTAAGTTCTTGACACAAGAGATTGCTCAATACAGTATTTATTCGTCGTCGATGTTTATCGTAGGTAGCGTAAAATGAGTCTGGTCTGATGTGAGAGAGACTCTATAGTTTTGCAGTCTCTCGAACGAGAGAGTGACTACTTGCAATATTGCGTCATTAGTATTTACTAAATATGCGTTGTGTAGTACGTGATTTAATTATAATAAGCTCCATGATAATTATTGGTTGATTGTTTGTTAACTTAAACCTTTAAGTTGCCGAGCAACTGCACTGCTCCCTCTTCAGAAAAGAGATTACAATAGGTCTAAATGTCAGATAATAAAGTTAATTAATCAGTTATAGCATAGAGTGTGTATCACATAACTAGAAAAATGTATACGTGGGAAAATGATGTCCAAATGTTCAAGTCTAATTGATGGAGCTATGAGCAAGTATTTATACATTCATTTTATAATGTACATAATTGTCATGAAACAAATACACAATAAAGAAATCTAATCCTAACAAACTAATCCTACAAATCACTCACGCTGAGCGTCACAACTGTCCATGTCACTGTCGTGACCGCGCGCGCGGGGCTAATAAACTTGTTGAAACCTCGTTATCCAGACCATCTGTTTGAGCACGGTCAGTCAGTCAATATATAACAGTATAAAACATACCCGCCGGGCTGGCATATACTGCGTTACTCGGATTTACTCGTTCATGGGCAGACGCGGACGAATCTTCGTATTACGTGGTCGTTTCTGCTTGGTATTGTGCAGAATTTTGGGAATCCTTGGGCGAAATCTCGGGCTGTGGTCGTTTATCACTGCTGTGATTCTCGCATAATCCATTGGCACGTTGTGTCGTTGTGGTTGTTGTTGTTGTGCGGTTTCGTCGCCGCCAGATGCAATAGGTGGTGTGATCTCCTGGACTGGTACACAATCGTCAGAAGTAGTCAGGTCGTTGGTCGATGTGTCCGATTCGATAGTCGGATTGAATGTTTGATTGTGTGCATCTGGGTTGGAAGTAGTGGTTGTTTCGGCGACATTTGTTGAGTCTGCGAGAGATTTGGTATCGTCCTCGAGATTGTCAGAATCGTGGCCCGTACGGATCGTTTGCAGTTCGTTAGCGTCGCCATGAACGTTGTGAGTAATCCTTTCATCAACAGCATACCGTCGCCGGCGGAGTCGTGCACGGAGGGCCTGCAATGAACTAGCGGCAGATTCACGATGCACAATTAAACGTTCTCTAAGCCTATGACGATTACAACACTGAACGAGATGAGTGGTCGGGCGCTTAGTGTTCCGTCCGGGAAGTATAAGTTGTTGTGGACGGTGATGTTTTGTGTTATGCAATGCATTTTGTATAAGAACGAGTCGAACACACCCAGTCTTGAGTTGTAGGGTGCTATGTTGAACGTCGAGTCCGGTGACATTGGTGTCAGCGATTTGTGGACGTTGTAAAATTGTTGTTCTATTGTGCAACTGAGGTAGTCCAGGTGTGAAATCAGTCGCCTGTGTCTATCCATTGAATCATCATGTAATTCCTGCATCTGTCCTAGCAGGAGACGCGTAGAAGTACTTGAGCCGTTGAGGCTTTCCGTCGAAAGTTTCAGCCCAAGGGTCTTAGCATCTCTTAAACTGCAGCGGATTGGAACTAGGTAAAATCCTCCTGTGACGCAGACTGCTCGTCTAGGCAAGCAGCGGATCAGATCGGAATTACACGTGTGCACAGACTGAAAAGATAGAGCTAGGTCTGGTATTTCCACCCTTGATACTTCGTGGTTGCTGTTTGTATGCATTAAGATGTTTGTACGCATCCTAATTGGTACCGTAGGACACGCATATTTGTTTGTGATGGAGGGAGGCCATATGACCGTTCCCTGGTCTGTTTGACAATTCCCAACCTTTGCTTTACATCCAGAGAGATCCGATATATCGGCTCGTAGTTTGCTTGTTATCGAATCGTATACAATCGGTATTGTATGCACGATTAGGTTGCGTAGAAACCCAGAGCGTGAACTCGCCCATTTCCACTTCAAGTGTAGTTTGTTGGTAGTTGAAAGTAGTCCGTCAGCTTGTTCGGTCAGCTGTCCATATGCAGACAAATGTGTGACAATTGCGTGTTGACATTCCACTAACTGGATACTGTAACGTCGTTCTTCGCCTATATTTTGCGAGTATGAACCAAAAAAAAAGAAATGTGTCTCCCAATATTGCTCAGTTACGAAACACATCTTTCCATCTAGATTGTGAAATCGGTTTGTCAAGGCGTAGATATTTGCTAGGCACGATTTCGAGTGCATAATCGGGTCGTGTTTGCACTTGTTTGGTGGTTGAATATCGATCAAGTCAGAAGCGGCTTCACGTCGACATACGTTAGCCGTGATAGAAATCGGAGTATCGTTTCCTTTAGCTGGGCGGGCGAACAGCCATGCCGTCAAAAGTGACAGGACAATCGATTGCGGATAAAACATAATCCTTGAGTGCGTGCGGCTTGGAAATGGCACGTCCTGTTCTCGTCGTAATAATTTTATCAATAATAGCAGGTCTGCAAGGTAAATTCGAGTCGTTACCGTCTTGAACAATTTCAAAATCTCGCTCGCTCAAAATCTGCTCGCTTGAATCTGCAATAACATCTGAACCGGATGCGCTGGCTACTGGCTCGACTGCGCTCTGAATCTGAATTGTGTTTTCAACGTTAGCAGCGATGTTCGTTCGGCCTACATGTGTTGTGGCCACGTGGTTTTCAGCATCGTGAGAATCGGATGTAAACTGCTTGTTTGCGTTCGGTCGAGAAAAATCTGAGATGCGATCGTCGTCGCAATACATGACTTTGACATCGTATAATGCTACGTTACGTGTTCGACCCGAGATTGCGATTTGAAGATGATGTTTCCATCGGTGTAAAACCCGGAAAGGTCCTAGATAATGCTTGCGTAACCCTTGCATCTGCGATGGTTCCATAACATATACATATTGGCAAGGGTGAAATTTGTTCGGAAAATAATGAACACGTGACAGTCCAGATAAAGCCTGTTTCGGGCGTCGTCTGATGTCTGAATGGATCAAAAACACCCATATGGCAATGCAATAACAAAGAAATACAAGATAAAGTGTGAGCCAGTTCGGGTGAAGGGGGTCGACTTCGTTAATTTGCAGGACGATGCCGGTCGGCTTCACCGCTTCTAAAAATTTTGAGCAGTGTTGGAGTTGTTCAAGGTGCTGACATATGCCTCCCATTGACAAGATGCGGTGTCGCTGCATTTCTTAGCTTTCGTGCCATATTTATTGTGATACCAGCATAAAGCGAAACCGTGGCCTCCAGAAGTCAACTGAGATCCGCTGTCCTTGCGTTGATCAACTTCGCGTTGTAGCTTCAGTACAAGCGCTTTCAAGGATGCTTCTTCCTCATCTCTCTGTCGGTCTGCCACCTTAGCTGCGTGTGTGGTGTTGGTGTGTATAGCATTGATGTGTCTTTCTTCTGCTAACTGAGCTGCTGCTGTTTGTGCCACGACTAGCAATTCATCGATGTTGCTAGTACGGAGTTTGAGCAGTAAGAATGGACGTAGGCGATGGTCCACGATATGATGGAATACGTATTCCATTCCATATACTGAATTCATCATTCGCGTCCTGGCTACACAATCAAGAAGACCGTTGTGGTATGTGATGACAGCGTCGTACGCCTGTTCAGGTGTAAGATCATTCAATTTCAGAAGATTCACGATAAGGCCAAAGTTGTTTGCTGATTCCTTAGCCTCCGGTTGGTATCTGCGTAGTAATGCTAGCTTCGCTGTTTTGTAGCTGTTAATAGCCTTTGTGTTGATTGGAAACGTCATAGCGCGTTCCAAGACGTGTTGTTTGATATTCAGCATGAGGTAGCATGATTTAGCGTGATCTGTCGTAATGTTGTTCGCTTCAAATGTTGATTCAGCAACTGTGAAAAACGCGCTTGGTCTGTCTTCATCAAAGATATTGCGTTTCAGTTTGTTAACTACAACAGTCATTTCTCTGTTCTCAACTGCTTCGAGATCCTGAATCAGTTCGGTATCTGTTTGTGATGGTGCAATTGGTGCTGAAATTACTGGTGGTTGTGCGACATGTTCTGAATTCACTGATGTTTGTGCGACATGTGTTTGCGCTGATTGCGATTGCCGCGCGGTTTGAGATCGCGTCGCGGTGACTGTTCTGCGTGATGTAACGTTTGTGAAATCCGGCGTGTGCGATGTGCGCCCTGCCGATGTGTGTGGCCCGTCAATCTCGGGTTCGTCATCTGTTGTGTGACCGTCTGATAGGTCCTGCTCAGCATTTGTGTCGTCTGGCAGTTCTGTGTCGTCGGCTACTTCTGTGTCACGATTCATTAAAGTGTCCATATTGTGTTTATGTGCCGTGTCGACGTGATCCTTAGCGGCCTGTTCTCTAGTTTGATGTTTAGTCTCGCTAGTCTGTCTGTCGGGTTGTCCCGCTACTACTTCGACCTTAGGTTTAGCGTCCTTAGGGCCTGTGCCAACTTTAGGGTTGGGGGTAGGTGTTTTAATATGTTTGCCGCCACTAGCCATGAAAGTACTATTGCATGCACACTTCTAATTGAAATGAAAGGTACACAATAATCGCGAATATAATGAGGCGTAAAATAAGCACACCACAAGCGAATTTGATCGTGAAATCTGCCGTAGCTATTGCAATGAAAGTGTTACCGGATGGTCGATGTCCGGTACGGGTATAGTCCGTTGTTGCACGATATCGTTGTAGTCGTACGATATAAAGTTCGTTGTACGTAATCCCTTGTTCACCGAGCACGTGGTACCATATAGTTGAATTCGTTCTGAAGTAGCAAAGTAGCGTAACCTGTGTATTGTAGGTAATTGCTGCGCTATACTTAACTTGAACGTCAACTCTGTAGTAAGTTCTTGACACAAGAGATTGCTCAATACAGTATTTATTCGTCGTCGATGTTTATCGTAGGTAGCGTAAAATGAGTCTGGTCTGATGTGAGAGAGACTCTATAGTTTTGCAGTCTCTCGAACGAGAGAGTGACTACTTGCAATATTGCGTCATTAGTATTTACTAAATATGCGTTGTGTAGTACGTGATTTAATTATAATAAGCTCCATGATAATTATTGGTTGATTGTTTGTTAACTTAAACCTTTAAGTTGCCGAGCAACTGCAGCAGCGACACCGAAGATGATGTGGCGGACACTCCCAGTGATGACATGAGGGATTGGGAAGACCCCGAAGGATTTACTGTATTGAGTCGTGAAATTTGCGACACAGCCAAAAGAGGTCGCTTGTCATGTTTTGCACACACTCTGCAGCTTTGCATCAAAGACGGTTTGGATCACATAAAATGCATTCGACCAGCTTTGTCAAAACTCAGCAAACTGTCAAGCATATTGCATAGCAGCACAAATTTCCTGAATTTATTCGAAGCCAAGTTTGGTAGCAACAAATCAATACCAGCTTCAAATTTCACAAGATGGAACTCAACTCTGATACAAGTTGAAAAAGTAATTATGCTTGACCACGGAAAATTATCCGAATTGTGTAAAGAAGCCGGCCATGCTGAGCTAATATTTAGTGGAAGGGAGTGGGGACAACTTTCTGAATTAGAGTCAATTCTGGGACCGTTCCTCACGGCGACAAATCTGACGCAGGGCGAACATATTCCCACAATTAGCTGTGTTTTACCTACTATTTTAGCATTGAACAGGCACCTCAAAAAACACTTGGGCAGCGCAAAGCACACGAAACCCTTGGTTGAAGGCCTAAAGAATTCTTTGTCACAAAGGTTCTGTGGTATTTTCAGCAATGTTGACGTAATTGATGATTACAGTGATCTTGGTAATTCCGAAGCATTCGGTGAGGAGGTGTATCTACTAGCAGCTGTATTAGACCCGAGATTTCAAATGCGATGGATGGTTGACATCGATGCATCGGAAAATGCCAGGGCAATATTGCGCAACAAAATAACCGATTTAGTGACAACGCTTGCAGAACGGGTAACAGCGTCGTCCGACTCATCAAGCGAGAAGGAAGATGAGTATGATGGGCCTCCTAATAAATATGGGAAACTTTTTGCATCATAATGGAAGAAGGGGGTTAGCTAAAAAGCAGCAAGTTTCAGCACTGACCCAATTCCTCAAGTATTTGGATTCGGATGGAATAGCTACCCACATGGCACTAGAAGACATTTGTCCAATTACATACTGGGGAGAGAATAAAAAAAATCTGAATTTGTTGTATAACCTGGCGAAACGGGTGCTGGCTATACCCGCGTCGAGTGCCCCTGTGGAAAGAGTTTTTAGTCAGGGTGGCATCCTAATGCGACCCCACAGAGCCCGGCTATCTCTTGCTACTTTGTCAGACTTAAAATTCGTGAAATGTAACGCGAATATTTAGCTCGAACGAATTTCCGGGCTATGCGTCAATATGTCGACGTTTCGTTATCACTGCATGTGTCTATAAATTTAAAATGTGTACTCTGAATTGTGGGTACTCTCTTTCCGTTTCGCAATTCGAATAAAGTAAGACCACAGTGCTGTTTTCGAGTGATCTTATACTGTCAGGCTAAGTGTCAGTGTCGGCGTGATTGATCCTTATGGCAAAATAAGCGTGTTTTATGTTGTGGCCCAGATGTCGGGTGTGCACCAGAAATTTGTTTTAAATTTGGTTTACTACGATATGTCAGAGCAATACAATATCCTGCTCGATCGTGCATAACACAATGTTCGTTACTCGATCGATTCAGAATACATGGCGAGTCAATCTGCAACCAGTTTGGAAATCATGTCTCGTAAGCTACTTCGAAAATTCAACTTGACTTGAATTGTGACTTGACTCGTGACTTGACTTGACTTGACTCGAGTCACCTCCAAAAATCGTGTGACTTGACTTGACTCGAGTCACTTTTGAAAATCGATTGACTTGACTTGACTCGAGTCAAAATGTCCAATGACTCGAGATGACTCGTGACTCGAAGGTAGTGACTTGATCCCAACACTGTTATTAACCTATGCAATCGTTAGGTCTTTTCGTCTTCTTATTGTTTGTTGGTACTGATTATAAGTGGATGCTGCACATTGTTTGGTCTCTATTGATTAAAGATTAACTGACCCAAATAAAGCGTTTTTATGACTAATTCGAGTCTGAAAATGTCTATTTAGAGGTCGATGCCAAAACTGCCAAAAATAAAAAAATGCCGCATATGCCAGAAATAACACGGCCTGCCCATCACATTAAAAATACTTTGGTATTTTTTCGATCATAGCCTACCGTTTTCATTGCACTGGTGACTAATGACTATGTTTGTTTGTTTGTTTTTGGGGTATTCATGGTGTTTGTCGACTACTATGGTCATTTACACCAGGCCGATATTCTTCTTATTTTCCGTAACTGCCGACTTATAGCACGGCCCACATCTAGGCTTTTGTAAGACACCGCTGACGCGGATGAGGTGGCGAGGAGGAGCCTATAGGTAAACCTTTAACACTTAGGTATGGTTGGTGACTATGTTGTGATGATGTTGACTTCGGAAATGTGTTATTTCCAGAAACGTTCGTAGCTACGAGCTATATGTTTCGTATGCTACGATACCGCGAATTAAGGTTTCAAAGCTTCAACAGTTAAAATTGGTATCGGAGGTATAATTCTCGTTGATAATTTGACTTTCAGTGGCGAGCAGCGTAAATTTTCAGTACTCAAAAAAAGCGACTTTTACTACTCGACTCGAATCATTAAAATTAATACTCGATTCAGATTCGAGTAGCCTACCCGAATCATTGTGTCCAGCCATACCTATCACACTAATATCCCGAAAAATTCGGCAAACTCGAGAGTACAATAGAGTTTAAAAAACTTTATTCGCAAAATTCAATAGCAATATGAGAAAGAGTCCAAAATAACAACACTTATTGCACCCACGACTCGGCGGCGGCTGCCAATCAACACAAAACCGAAGTCGGGCGAGGTAGACACGCAGTTCCCGGTCACTTGTACTTCTTCACCCGTCTCAGCTGGACGTAAGACATGATCAAAAACCCGACAGCCATCGCGCTGAGCACGACAATATTGATCCACAAGTCCCACGCGGTGCCGTACGGAATCCCTTGCGTTGTCATGTACATCTCGCCGGTAACGCTGCAAAATTGAAGACCGCGTCTAGACACCTACCGTTTTCTACACGTTTCGGATACGAACCATTCGGCAATTGGTCCGGGATATGCTGGATCCTTCGATATGCACGGGTATTGGGAATCGGGAATGTAGCCCGGGGCTGACGAATTGGAAATAAATGTCAAACCAGACAATTCGTTGATGGAAAGAACCTGAATATAGACGTAAAAGAAATTGAAATCAAAGTTTCCATTTCGCTATCACCTTCATTGCAGAGGGGCCAGCGGTCAGGGTAATTAGCGTTGCTACCCAAGTACAAGTGGAAGTAATGGCCTAAATTAAGTAGGTTTGTCGGGCCAGCTGTAAGTTACACTTTTAAAAGTGACGCAAACTAATACCAAAACTACTTTAAAACTACACTTTAAAAATCCAAATTGTAAAAAGCAAGTAGTCTTTGCGTCAAAAACTGCCCCCTTAAATAAGTATTGATAGTAATCAAAACCTAACTGAGTAATCCAAAAGAGAAAAGGTACTTCGTGTCCGAACACCTTTTGGGTACACTTACGTTTATGCCATATCTGAAAATACTGAGCCACTTGATCCACTCCAGCCAGTCCAGCATCGAAGTCGTGTTGGCCAGGAAGCCCCCGAACATCATCATCAGCAAGTAGGGCACCGCCACCAGTATATTGGCGAGCGCGAACACCCGCACAGAGGCGCTGACCAAGAAAGCAAGCGAAGACGCCGCCATGGCTGTCATGACCAGAGTCAGCACGAAAAAGAAGAACTTGCCGGCGTCCATTTGAAATCCTGCAGGGCAAAAAGTTAACGATTGAGTCACGGACACACGCACAAGGTAATAGCAGAGGTGGTCAAAGTAATCAGCATTGCAACTTTATGTACTGTAAATTCACGGGTTGAAAATTGGTTATTTATCGGATGTATACCTTACATTATCGGATGTCTGCCACAGTCTGCCGCAATCCGCCACTACTTGCTTACTACGTCAAATTACATTTATAAATTATATGCCTCACTGAATGTGGTGATCCGCAATTAGACAATATTTTCTTTCATCTGATTAGTTCCGTTGCACAGTACATTGTCGCCTTACCGTTATCGTGTCATTCTATTCTCTTCTGTTCTGCTGTCGGTTGTGCTCTATATTGCTTAAACCTTTGCTTTAATAAAGCTTTATTAGTTATGACAACGCAATAGTCAGTTTACGACACCGAATGAATCAAAGTGTGCCAACCCGAGAAAAATGGCCAGGCCATGAAACCACTTCTTGTGTTCGGAGTCTACATACATTTGCGAGCAAACATGAACAATGAACATTAACACGAGAAAGTTGCGTTTCACTCTAACTGATGTTCACGTGCAGTCTTTACTAAGGGTTTCTACCTCCGACATGCAGCCAGAGTACAAAGAACTTGTTGACAAATTTGATTACGTTAATAACTTCATTAAATACTGTTTTAGGTCAGTGCGCTGAACCTAAAGTTACATTCAATACGATTTATTCCTTGTATAAACCCTAAATAGAGCTTTCACTTCCATTCCAATGTGCGTGAATATGAGTCAAATAAACCAATCCTATTGGAGATATATCCCAGGAGTGTAGTGGGTTTGTTAACGTGTTACCACCCATTTTTGGGGTTTCTTGGGGTGCTGCACATAAATAGCACCCGCTACACCCCCCCCGATATATCTCCACAATAATAGGTGTATTCAACTTATTTTCACTCATTTGAAAGGTGTGAAGCACAATTTGGTATCTCAATCGAAATCAAAATAATAATTAGTAAGTAGTTTTGGATCGAAAATCGTCACCGCTTCAGCAAGCAGTACAAGCATAGGCAAAATCTTCTTGAGTACTCCGGAAAACTAGAAGTACCTCGTTACTGACCACCTCTATGTAATATAGACAGCAAGTTTGGCGCACCTGTCATGAAGTATATAATGGTGCTGAATAGAATGTTAGGAATGAGCCGGTTGGGAATCAGGTCCGCGAACACGAGAGCGAGAAAATAAACCGACACCCTGTAATATCCGCTAGCCGACTCGTGCCTGTAAAAAAAGTACATCAAATTACCGACCAGAATGCTGTTCCTTATATAACCTTGGACGCGAGCAATTGATCATCGATACTAAATCCAAATTTACTTCTCTGACATTTAGCTGTGGTTTCAGATTGTGTCTAATCGCATTATAGTTCGCTAAGAAAGACGCGCGAAATACGAGTACCATTTTATCTTGTACACCTGAATGCTATATAAACCCGCTTACACATGCCGCGAAGATTCAAACACGCTACCGATCAGGTAAGCATCTGCCAGCTCAAATCAAGATCAAATGTTCACTAGTAGTTGTAGACAGATTAGATTGTTAGCCTCCGTGCATAAGTGTCACGTATATTTTGTTCCGACTGCGTGGGATTGAGGGAATATATTCCGCCCAATAATCTATTCATATTGAAACACACCCGAATAATTTCGGCTGATACAGGTCAGCAACTAGTAGAGAATTGGAAAGAACATTTTATATCTTCAATCGTATCACTATGAATCGTATCAATATCAATATCAATTCAATTGTATATTGACATTCTGTACCCCCAAGAAGCTCTGAATATATTCTTGTCAGCATAATTATTTTACTGTGAATTGCCAAGGAGTTAGTATTCTACACGGTAAGCCTTTTCCGCATGGGTGACCGGTCAATACCGAGAATGACAATACCGAGAATGGTCAATACCGAGAATGGACACCATCGAGAATGGACATTACCGAGAATGCAATATATGCAATACAGGCATGTTATACATATGAACAGGTCGTATGTGTGCATCACGACGTTGCCACATTTGGTATCGATTCTCAGGTATAAATATCTCGACAACGTCCGTTACATTGAAACTAGATTCTTAGCATCGGCCTTTCTCGGTAATGTCCATTCTCGGTAATGTCCAATTGTCGATTCTCGGTAATAGCATTTTCGGTAATATCCATCTCGGTAATAGCATTCTCGGTAATAGTATGGAACCTTCAGCATGGCCGTTTGATATTTTCGAACGTACAGATATCGCATTGTGGTTATCAAAATCACAAACAGTAAGTCAAGGGCACGATAATTAAAAAATACTCACATAAAATGCGCGCGCTGTTTTATAAACAGCTCCAACGCTGACAAATTCGACATCACTTGCGACATGATGAGGAAAAAGAAGCATCCGGCCCTGCAGGCCAAATAACCCCGTTTCATTGCGTGACAGAATATCATTAACGAAGCAAACACGGACCTGTTCTGCAGCCCGATCGGCGTCAGGTCTCATTGAAAATATAACAGCCCCATCAGAACGCCGAAAAACACCATCATAAACATCTGTGCGACTGATGTCATCGGGTTGCGTATGATATTTCGTACCGTGCGACCTGACACGTATCCGAACTGTGGACGAGTATCGACAACGGTAAGGTTGGCAATTGGATTTCGAAACGCGCGCATAACCAACCTGGATGAAAAATCCGTTGGGGTAACTTTCCATGTCCATTCCGAGTCCGATGGCCTGGACTTGATTTGCATTCATGTATTGTTGAAGAATACCCTGCGCAGAATGTGTCTAGTACCAGTTTATGCAGAAACACGATATTGCGTCATCAACATCAGTACGTTGCGATGAGGAGCCTGTAAGCCTGGAGTTGATCTTGGATTTTGATTACCGGTAGGCAGATTTGAAATAGCTTTAGACTACTTCCACTGCTGCTTGTGTACAATTTTTCGGTAAAACTACTTACTTTTCACTATTTGGATTTCGAATAGTTGAAAGTAGTTTCGGGATAAGTTTGCATCACTTTATGCGTGGGATCGACGTCTGAAACGCGCGCCATTACTAGGCCACAAGTTTTGGAACTTTTTTTTTTACAGCTTTCGGCATCTTACTAAATACTCGTGATTTATGTACTATGACGTTTACAAGTTGTTTGTAGGAATTTTATATTGCAACTTTTTTTCTATTTTTCATGCAACTCGTTACTGCAACTTTTATCAAGTTTTGCGCAAAATATAAAAGAGTAATTTATAAAACATATATATTTACTATTATTGTAACTAGGTCATATTTCCACGCCTCGTTAAACCAAACAAGCTCGCCAAGAAGAAAAATGTGTAGAAGAACAAAGCATTAGGTCTCCCATTGTATTCTGCCAGGATCACAGGGCTGTGATAAGTGCGTTTAGCGGATCCAGCCGAAATTTGGCAAATAACGAATTCCCAGGTCAGCGATAGGTTAATGGGTGTTGCGTCAGAAAAATATTGTCAACTATCTGGCTGGTTTGGGTAAAATCTAGTACCTTGGCGATTCCATTCATAATAATGTATCAGTCTATAATAGATGACCAAACTATGGATCACTTATGATGACGTCATAATAATATGGATGATTTAGAAAGTTTGAATATGCAGCAATTGTGCGACCAAAGAATATAACGCGTGTAATAAGCCACAGTTAAGATAATTTCGTATTTTACGACAATTCCAATTTAATGGCGGTTCGAGACAATGCTGCGGGTTGGTCACTACTTTACCGAAATGCTGTTAAAACGTACGTAACTTTACGCTGCGTGTTTTCGAGGCTATGATGCAATCGATCGAGGCTTCTACGGCGGGAGGAAAGTATCGAAATTATTATTTCAGTAATCTAAAATATCGTCTATTACTACTACCCGACTCCAATCATTGGACGCAGTCCTATTCGCCCGCAAGACGCTCACCGTTTTTCTCCAACTGCGCCTCTTCCAAAGACTCCTGACCAGCGGACAGGGTCCGCATTCGGCCTAGCAATTGCGCGGTTTCCAGATCCCCGCCTACTATGTCCAGGAAGAAATCGGCCGGGTTGTGAAACTGAGGGCATTCGTATCCTGAATGTCAGAACGGAACGGGTTTTCGATGAGCTTGGCATGGACTCGGGCTCCATCAGACTCTCGTAGCATTACGATCGGCATTGCCAGGTAGGCGTAATGCGCTAGAGGGCGATCTCCTCGTTACCACGACCGCGATACCATTAACGCCGCGATGGAGTATATAGATGTGATCTCAAGTAAATTTGAGTGAACCGAGTGAAATTTCAGAAAAAGTATATGTTTCAAAAAGATTAACTGAATCCGGGACTCGACTCGAAATGGCTACATGTTTGAAGATTGATCGGTGGATAATCCAAGAATTATCATCGAAAAACTGGAATAAATCCGCTTCTACGGCCTGGAATTGAGTCAAATTTGTTTTGCATAGTTTTTGAAGACAGTTTGAAGACAGACAATTTCATGGAGTTGGCAGAAAAATTTGAAAATTTAATTTTTGCGTTTTTTGACAAATTCAAAATTGTCAAACTCTACGTAACCCGCGAATCTTGGTTGGAATGAATTCAAATTTGGTGTGCGTCGTTTTAGGCAACCTAACAATTTAATCACGTAGCCAACAAGATTCAGGAAAAAAGGTTATTTTTGAACTGAAGAGCTATTCTTTATGGCTAACAACCCCATTTAAATATATTATCATTCGATAAATTCAAACGGGAAGCTTACAGGCAATGAATATCCAAAAACTATAAAGACAGCGAGAGTTTTATATGTCTTTGCTGGTTATCGTCGATTTAACGCACTGCAAAATCCAGTTGACCGCAGATCTACCACATAAGTCTATCAACGACTCGATACCCATAGACCAGTTGACCCATATATTCCCGATTACGGCTAAATACCCGCGCAAACACGGCCGCGGAATTAGACCACTCACCAATAGACGCGAAATGGTCCACGGCGCGCGAGGCCTGGCCTCTGTAGATATTCCGGCCCGCCCGCAATATAATCAACGAGTCGAACAAGGAAAATATGGAATACCGCGGCTGATGAATGGACATGACAATGTTTCGGCCGTCCTTAGCCAGCCTGTTTCAGATACAGTACGAAGTTAACGACACAAAAGGGTCGCGAATAAATTCACAATGAACCGAACGACATGAGTAAATATGAATTGCCAATAGCGCTATAACGGGCGTGAGCGGCTTCAGCAAACATCCCTTCGACTTTTGTGCCGGAGGTCAATGCAAACAATTACTAGTTTGTAGGAGTGCATGATATTTTACGATCGCAAAACCGGTACCTTGTCGAAGAGACAAATGAACTAAATGCTGGCAGCGACCAAAACCGACCACGAGCGTATTCAATTAGAAAATATACACTTATACACTGGGTGATTTGGTTACAGGCCTATAAGCTCTACACGCAGTCTGATGATCACAAAAACCCATATCAACTCGCACCGACGCACTTGTATAGCAAACGACAGTTTATTGCACTGTTGCAGACTGTGAACTCTTGACCTGCAATTAACCGCCATTTAGCACTCCGCGGGTCGGTACCACTCGGTAGAGTCATGCCACGAAGGGCAGAAATGCGAATGTCGAGCACGTATTGGGAACATAATTATCACAAACGTTACATCCCCGCCAAGATGTATCATGTTTCGCAAATTAACCTCAAGTTACAAAGACAGAAATATTTCTGCTTCCGAAGCGCGTTCAAGATTACGACAACATATCATACTGGCTTGCGATGGTTGATCGTGCCTTGTCCCGAGTATTCTGTGTCAGAGACGGACAATGGACTTTTCTAAGTTCGATTAGAATTAGAATTATAGCTACCCATTTTTCAAAAATTACACTAGAATTACAATTACTGAATTCGTGAAAACTTGGAAATTTAATCATGTTCAGTTCGTATCAAATCGGTGTTTAGCTCATTCTCGTAAGTAAGCGAATTAAAAATCCCTGCAGTACAGCGAGCTTGGCTCGATTCGCACTATGCAGTTCTCCTGTAGCATATTCAGGAAACCCAGAAATTAGTGTCGAATTAGAATTAGAGCATGGAAACAATTCACAAATTAGATTAGAATTACATTACCGTTATTTCGATTTAATTAGTCTAATTAATAGATAACTAAAATTATGTAGTTGTCCGATTCTGCTCTGCGTCCCCACAACTACGAGCGAAATTTCGTCGTAGAGTCAAATCTTAAAATCAAGACGCGGTGGACTCTACCGACGCTACAGAGTACAGGGATAACATTTATGATGTTGCTACAGCGATTTACACTACTTACCTAGTATTGGCTATGAAATGCAATGGTTAGAAATCGAACAGTTTCTGGATAGCAGATGGTCAGCACATGCCATATGGTTTGTAGATTCGTTAATTTGTGCAAGTTTATGCAACTCAAATGAGTCAGCAGACGATTACGGATCGATTCTGGGGGAGGCATCCATGAGATGCTGACATTAGCGATACTATTGCCTAGACACGCTGCACGCGCAGTTGTTCGGCACATTGCATGGATTACAATAAGTCGGACTCCATCACTCTACTAAGAAAATTTAAAGAGCTTCTTGGAGGTACAGATCCTCAATATAAAATTGAATAGTATATCCAATCGCAAAATATAAATATAAGTTGTAAAATTTAGTTGCAGAAAATATATCATAGCATTTCATTGGTTGCCAGTGAATGCGACTAGATGAATTCGGTACTTAACGGCCCATAATCCTAATCCAACATACCGCTACGCTACAAACCCAGCCCATTACTCTTAAGCGTGACCCGAGAACACACGTAGCAAGTGCCGTACACCCCTAGAGAAAGAAGTGTGTACCCACATATTCAAAAGGT
Organism: Botryllus schlosseri; assembly: GCF_051294905.1. Classification (NCBI taxonomy): domain Eukaryota; kingdom Metazoa; phylum Chordata; class Ascidiacea; order Stolidobranchia; family Styelidae; genus Botryllus; species Botryllus schlosseri. The sequence goes on along the minus strand of NW_027648719.1, from coordinate 5,978 downwards.
GGTACAAATCAAACACAAAATTTTAATACAAATGATTGACAAATCACAATCTGCTCAAATGAAGTATGAAGGAACGTATGTACCTAGGAACGCAGGATTTGAAACAATGCTTTACGTTTACAGACCATCATTGATAGGCCTACGTCAGAACCGCCTCTTCCGCAGAGGCATCAAAAGAACTAAGGGATTGATTGAATACATACAGATACAAAAAACGTCGATTGATAGTGATAATTGGCTGGAACGAGGAAATAAGCAAATTGAAACAAACAAATTACGAAATGCTGCTCATTATTCATGAGTTTCTGAAGTATGAGGTAGTCTCTATATCATGTACCGCCTTTTGGGTTTGAATATACTGTCTTATCTGTAAAAAGTGCACAGTACACTGTACAACGCAGTTCAATGAAACATTCAATATCGAATTAAAACAATACCGAAACATCGTTTTCATAACACTAATAGTACGTTTCTAATGACAAATCTACCAAGTGCCGATTCCACTAGTGACCATTTCGTTACTAATCATCGGTGCGAATCATATTTAGATCAGTACGAACGAAATGAAACGGTGTCTACGCCGGCCTTACCTGTACAAAAGTAGAATGATCGAATTCGCGGTGTTGGCGTCCAGTCCGGTTGTGGGCTCATCGAGAAATATCACGGGCGGGTCGAGAATAAGCTCCATGCCGATGTTAACTCGTTTTCGCTCGCCTCCGGACACGCCTCTTATGAACTCGTTCCCGATCTGCGTTGGAAATAACGGACTTGCGCGAATTGAATGGGGAAGCCGTTTTGCGTCGAATGTAGGTCAGTCGGCAAGATGCCGGATGCGAGGATCGGCGTATTTCTGGGAATTCGCAATCAAGCAAATGTATCGGTTTTTGATGAGGTTCTAGCACGTTTTGATATCGGAACCCAGTTCAACACCAAATTATGCACAAACCGCGAACCACTGCACTGCATAGACATTGACACGTTGACAAAAGCAGTGGTTCCCAACCGGGATTCGCCGGTGGTCAAGACACACACTAGACTCACACAGCAGTAGTCGCGCTGGTTTGCAGTAAATATTCAAACAATTGTTTTTGTTTCGTGTGAAAATCGTGTTATAGTGGTTTGTTATTGTAACACTGTTGTTGATGTACAGCAGTCACGTGCGGTCCAATGAGGCAGGTGAGGCAGTGCCTCACCTGTCGTCAGGGCGAGTAGCCTAAGTGAAAATTGTGAAAACCCTCCATGAGTCGATGATTATTGATATTTTACATCGATGTTCAATTGTTCATAAATAACTAAATTTGAACATTTTTTCACACAACATCATCAGTTTGCATAATTATTATTCAAAAATATAGCGCGAAAGGAGAGTTGAGGCACAGGTGAGGCACGGGCGGGTAGTGTCTCACCTGCGACAAAGCAATTCATCATAAATAGCTCGAAATTCATAACAACCGGTGTCAATCAAATGCTATCGTCGCTCGGATTCCGAAAAGCCAAATATTAACAATGTCAGACCACCAGAACCCCCTCAAAATCGCCAAGGAAGGTGACATTCGGCTTTATTACAGAGAATGCCATCGCAGAGAAACAATGGCCAAGTGAGGCACAAACGAATCTGCCTCATGTAGTATTCGCTAACAATTGGACAATCGCAGCAGTGAAACGCGCTATCGATTTCGGAATACAACAGTCTTGACTGTCTTGTTGGAAATATATAGTAGCGACGGCCAATACGTAGTGCGGAGCAAATACATTCCCTTACTTATGTGGCTGTTATTTATTTTCCGTTAAATTGTGGTATGTGATAGCTACATGCACAGGCTGCATTGTCGTTGCTTTATGCTTCGAATAATTTATACCGGTACTTGAAGAGATAGTAATTATTATCCGTCTAAACTTGCCCATTTAGCACAATAGCGACCACTCCTACAGGTATGTATTGTATAATGTAGAATTGCAACAGCTATCAGTGTGCAAAGAAAATGCTCTCTATACCCGCTGCTGTTGTTATTCACATTTAAGATCTCTTTATCAGGTAGGCTACCGTACGTTACGCGAGTGCGTGTTTGCGTGTGTGTGTGGGGGGGTCCGTGCCTCACCAGCCATGAACCGCACCGCACGTCACTGATGTACAGTACCTACACACTTCAATTTCGTTTAATACAGCACCCATTGTAGTAAAACATTCATTACACTCGAAGACTTTACTACAATGGATGTTGTATCGAAAGCAATCTTCAAGTTATGTACCACCTATTAACAGTTCAATTTGCACACCAGCTGTATTCTATAGCAGTGGTTCTCAACCGCCGGTCCGCGGACCGGTGCCGGTCCGCGACGACATTCACGCCGGTCCGCGAGGTATATTACAATTTTATACTTTAATTTCAAGATGTAATGTTGAAGGCTTGTCCTTTGATAAAATAAATAAAACATCTAATTTTAAACTGATTCAAAACTTCGTGAAGTAACATTAGGGCTGGAATTTGACTTCAAGTTCAAGACGTTTCATTTGACGACATGCGAGCGACAAAGACAGAACAGATACGAGCTCACTCATCGCTAAACAGCGCAGTTTGATCATTAGTTTCGATTCATTTATTTTGTGCAGGACCGTAACTGGGGCACCCCAAACCGCCCAATTGGAGAGGGCCGAGCTTGAAAAGGGCCCAAAATTATTTCGCAAATGAACATAAATCATAGCGTTTTATTTGAAACTTTTTTCAACATTTTTCAATTTATTTTCGGGCTTTGCACGATTTAGTGTCCCTAAATGTCTTGCTTATTATGTGCCCTTCTCCGAGAAATACGCATAATTTGTAGGCATTTCGGCGTCAGCCATTACCGCACCACGACGTATCCACACATAATGAAGTTTAGGTTAACATATGGGACTCCGAAATTTGGACCAAAAATTCGACCGCAGGTAAACCGCTTCAGTCGTGAATGATCGAAAATTTTCGCTATTGTCGCGATAAGCTATAGGTAAACTCTCTGCTTACGCTGAGTAGAATGGATGTGATCACAAGTAGCCTACAGGTGAAAACAACCACCCAAGTGTAGGGTCTTGAGGCGAAGCCCCCGGAAGTTTGGCTTATCGCCCTGTGGGGCCCCCAAGACCAACGTTTTTTGGGGTGGGCTGACGAAGTGCTTTTTCGGCCCGGATTTGCGGATGGGCGGTATAGCTGCTGTAATGTGTTTTCTTGCGGCACGCATTGTATTCGTAGTTGCTAGAGTAGCCGGCGTCTGGTGGCAGTGAGCAATGAGCAAGGTAGCACGACAAAGTGCTTGGTTCGACTCCGATACGCTTCTTCTCTTGATATTGTCAAAGAGAAGAATATTATTGGAGTTGGCGTGGGCGTTTAAACCCACGGCCTTCGGCGCGAAAGACTGTAAACGACTCTCGGCGGTAGCACGTTTATCTGGACAAGGCAATTTCACCTCGACTCGGCCGACTCACTACCATAAAATCACATGTTTGCCATCATGAATATAATTAAATGCGATCAAAACCCTCGAAATGTCACTCTCTAGCATCATATAATGGCAAAAAACGGTTGCATACTTTACATTTTGGCTTCATTTCAATTATGACAGTTCACCGGTCCACCAACAATTTTTTGAAATTTTACCGGTCCGCGAGGCGAAAAAGGTTGAGAACCACTGTTCTATAGTAATGAATTAGACGTGTAATGTGGAAGACGTTTGTTTTTGTTTCTTGCGCTAAGAACCGCTGGACTATAGTGAAGGCATAATAGCCTGGACAGAAGGTGAAGCTGTAAAAAGAACCCCATAACCGCTACTAGACGCGGCAGAACGCGTTGTCAGTTGTCACCCGCGCAATTTGGGCTTATAGTCGAGGCAAAGGCGATTATAGCTTATTTATTTACAGAGGTGACTGCATGGAAACGCAATATGAATACCATGCTGAACGGATGACAGCTTGGACCGACTTCACCCGAGACTGATAATTGCACGGAGGGTTGTTTGAAACGAATGGGGTCACTGGTCAGAAACAGGTGTGCGGTGCAGTGTTACGACACTATTTATATTCCCTACGAAGCAAGTGACATTCTAATCGCCGATAACGAGATAATTAAGCATGATTTAGGTGGCGCCGAAACACCGTAATGGCGTGCAAATTTAGCAGGCTTAGCATATATTCAATTGTTTGAGGTCAAAATTAGGCATTGTACAAATGAATATCGCTGACGGAAATTGATGTAAGAGTAACAGACGACAGCAACTGACCGTCATAGGACGCATATCGAACAGTCGTAATATTAAAAATATTATGGAACAAGAATTTTAATGCTAACGGGTGCTCCGAAATTATCTATTACGCTAGTTGTAAAATATCATTAGGATCATAGACGTCAATCGCATGTGGCACGCGACCCATTATTATTCTAACCGCGATGATAACTCCGACATTTTGTACAGTACATACTGAATGGAATTTCTATTTAATTCTTAAAAATAAAAATACCAGTCGAAATTCAATGGTCGCTTCGCCGATGGTACGAAGGTATAATCTTGACCATCACGACACAATTTAAAAAGAAACCGCATTCAGTGCTTCTATACCCCAGTGGTTTATATCTCAGTGTTAAGCGGGATTAGTGTTTCCGAATCCATACCATGTTCAAGATTTCAGGTTCTGAATTAAACTCTAATCTAATTTCGCACCATACCCGAATCACGCTTCAAGTCCGGTTATGACACCACATTCAACACATCTTCACCCGACTCAAATCCTAAAATCCGCCGGTTTCAAATCCAAATCGATGCTGACCTACAGCTCATTAGAACCTCATGAATGTCTTCGCGTATTTGTAGCGATGTTTGCAGGTTCATGGCCTCGGGTCGGGTTAATTTTCGCAATGCAAATTCATGTAAATAGCGATTAGTGTGTTACTTTAAGTAATGATTCGATTAGATACCGGAATGCCGAATGCATTGCATTTTATGTGTGTTTGTTTGTTCATCCTTTTGGTCCCTCTTTGCATTAGCTTATTTATTAATTTCAAGATAAACAAATCACGTTGCTTTGGTGAGCTTTGACTGTGTTTTGGTTCGTAACTCGTATGTCACCTTTAGTAGAAATTAGCAAAACCATAATACAATGGTTCTCAACCTTTTTGACCACGCGGCACCCTTTGAATGTGAAAAATAGTTCACGGCACACTAGCGCAGTGCTCATCTTTTCTTGGCTTACGACATCTGCAAACTACCAGAATACTTAGCAGTAGGGCTGGGCAAAATCGAGTACCTGAGTGATTCGATTCACGTATTACGCTTCGAGTCGAGTCGTCGAGTATCACTTATTATGACGTCACAACAGAATGTACTATGTCATAGTTCAAATAGGTACCTTTTATGCCACCACAAAGAACACTGTTATCCGTCACATTAAATAAACTTTGGTATTTCTTTCAACCATATACAGACTTCATTGCACTTCTTAACAATGTTGCGGGATGATCATGACTTTGGAAATGTGTTATTTCCAGGAACGTTCGTAGCTTTGTAGTATCTCTTGCAAGCTGCGACACGACCAATCAAGGTTCCAAGGCTTCCTCAGTGGAAAATATGATCAAAACTACAATTATCGTTGATAAATTAACATTCAGTGGCGGGGAGCATGTAATTTCAGTACTCGAAAAAAATCGTCTCTTACAACTCGACTCGAATCATTAAAAGTAATGCTCGATTCAGACTCGAGTACTCGAATCATTGTGCCCAGCCCTACTTGACAGCACCCACAGTTGAACAGACGCGGACTCTGACGAAGTACTTCTACCTTTTCGGAGCAGTCAAGTAGGCTTTGCCCGGCTTCAAAAATGAAATTAAGTATCTTCTGCATCTGAGGACACGTAACAAATACGTCTACGAATGCGAATGGTATCATTTGAGACGGGAATCGTTTTCAATTCTTCCGCAGATTTGGTCTCAAACATTTTTTTACAATTCTAGTG
>NW_027648718.1:30000-38794 GCF_051294905.1 Botryllus schlosseri | reverse complement strand
TGACTTGTCATGACTCGTGGCGACTTGTCATGGCTCGTGGCGACTTGTCATGACTCGTGGGAATTGTCATGACTCGTGGCGACTTGTCATGACTCGTGGCGACTTGTCATGACTCGTGGCGACTTGTCATGACTCGTGGCGACTTGTCATGAGACTCGTGGCGACTTGTCATGAGACTCGTGGCGACTTGTCATGAGACTCGTGGCGACTTGTCATGAGACTCGTGGCGACTTGTCATGAGACTCGTGGCGACTTGTCAAGCGACTCGTGGCGACTTGTCATGAGACTCGTGGCGACTTGTCATGACTCGTGGCGACTTGTCATGACTCGTGGCGAATTGTCATGACTCGTGGCGACTTGTCATGACTCGTGGCGACTTGTCATGGCTCGTGGCGACTTGTCATGACTCGTGGCGACTTGTCATGACTCGTGGCGACTTGTCATGAGACTCGTGGCGACTTGTCATGAGACTCGTGGCGACTTGTCATGAGACTCGTGGCGACTTGTCATGAGACTCGTGGCGACTTGTCATGAGACTCGTGGCGACTTGTCATGAGACTCGTGGCGACTTGTCATGAGACTCGTGGCGACTTGTCATGAGACTCGTGGCGACTTGTCATTAGACTCGTGGCGACTTGTCAAGCGACTCGTGGCGACTTGTCATGAGACTCGTGGCGACTTGTCATGAGACTCGTGGCGACTTGTCATGACTCGTGGCGAATTGTCATGACTCGTGGCGACTTGTCATGACTCGTGGCGACTTGTCATGGCTCGTGGCGACTTGTCATGACTCGTGGCGACTTGTCATGACTCGTGGCGACTTGTCATGAGACTCGTGGCGACTTGTCATGAGACTCGTGGCGACTTGTCATGAGACTCGTGGCGACTTGTCATGAGACTCGTGGCGACTTGTCATGAGACTCGTGGCGACTTGTCATGAGACTCGTGGCGACTTGTCATGAGACTCGTGGCGACTTGTCATGAGACTCGTGGCGACTTGTCATGTGACTCGTGGCGACTTGTCATGAGACTCATGGCGACTTGTAATGAGACTCGTGGCGACTTGTCATGAGACTCGTGGCGACTTGTCATGAGACTCGTGGCGACTTGTCATGAGACTCGTGGCGACTTGTCATGAGACTCGTGGCGACTTGTCATGAGACTCGTTGTTACTTGTCATGAGACTCGTGGCGACTTGTCATGAGACTCGTGGCGACTTGTCATGAGACTCGTGGCGACTTGTCATGAGACTCGTGGCGACTTGTCATGAGACTCGTGGCGACTTGTCATGAGACTCGTGGCGACTTGTCATGAGACTCGTGGCGACTTGTCATGAGACTCGTGGCGACTTGTCATGAGACTCGTGGCGACTTGTCATGAGACTCGTGGCGACTTGTCATGAGACTCGTGGCGACTTGTCATGAGACTCGTGGCGACTTGTCATGAGACTCGTGGCGAATTGTCATGAGACTCGTGGCGACTTGTCATGAGACTCGTGGCGACTTGTCATGAGACTCGTGGCGACTTGTCATGAGACTCGTGGCGACTTGTCATGAGACTCGTGGCGACTTGTCATGAGACTCGTGGCGACTTGTCATGAGACTCGTGGCGACTTGTCATGAGACTCGTGGCGACTTGTCATGAGACTCGTGGCGAATTGTCATGAGACTCGTGGCGACTTGTCATGAGACTCGTGGCGACTTGTCATGAGACTCGTGGCGACTTGTCATGAGACTCGTGGCGAATTGTCATGAGACTCGTGGCGACTTGTCATGAGACTCGTGGCGACTTGTCATGAGACTCGTGGCGACTTGTCATGAGACTCGTGGCGACTTGTCATGAGACTCGTGGCGACTTGTCATGAGACTCGTGGCGAATTGTCATGAGACTCGTGGCGACTTGTCATGAGACTCGTGGCGACTTGTCATGAGACTCGTGGCGACTTGTCATGAGACTCGTGGCGACTTGTCATGAGACTCGTGGCGACTTGTCATGAGACTCGTGGCGACTTGTCATGAGACTCGTGGCGAATTGTCATGAGACTCGCGGCGACTTGTCATGAGACTCGTGGCGACTTGTCATGAGACTCGTGGCGACTTGTCATGAGACTCGTGGCGACTTGTCATGAGACTCGTGTCGTGGCGACTTGTCATGAGACTCGTGGCGACTTGTCATGAGACTCGCGGCGACTTGTCATGAGACTCGTGGCGACCTGTCATGAGACTCGTGGCGACTTGTCATGAGACTCGTGGCGACTTGTCATGAGACTCGTGGCGACTTGTCATGAGACTCGTGGCGACTTGTCATGAGACTCGTGGCGACTTGTCATGAGACTCGTGGCGACTTGTCATGAGACTCGTGGCGAATTGTCATGAGACTCGTGGCGACTTGTCATGAGACTCGTGGCGACTTGTCATGAGACTCGTGGCGACTTGTCATGAGACTCGTGGCGACTTGTCATGAGACTCGTGGCGACTTGTCATGAGACTCGTGGCGACTTGTCATGAGACTCGTGGCGACTTGTCATGAGACTCGTGGCGACTTGTCATGAGACTCGTGGCGACTTGTCATGAGACTCGTGGTGACTTGTCATGAGACTCGTGGCGACTTGTCATGAGACTCGTGGCGACTTGTCATGAGACTCGTGGCGACTTGTCATGAGACTCGTGGCGACTTGTCATGAGACTCGTGGTGACTTGTCATGAGACTCGTGGCGACTTGTCATGAGACTCGTGGCGACTTGTCATGAGACTCGTGGCGACTTGTCATGAGACTCGTGGCGACTTGTTATGAGACTCGTGTCGTGGCGACTAGACTCGTGGCGACTTGTCATGAGACTCGTGGCGACTTGTCATGAGACTCGTGGCGACTTGTCATGAGACTCGTGGCGACTTGTCATGAGACTCGTGGCGACTTGTCATGAGACTCGTGGCGACTTGTCATGAGACTCGTGGCGACTTGTCATGAGACTCGTGGCGACTTGTCATGAGACTCGTGGCGACTTGTCATGAGACTCGTGGCGACTTGTCATGAGACTCGTGGCGACTTGACTTGACTTGACTTGACTTGACTTGACTTGACTTGACTTGACTTGACTTGACTTGACTTGACTTGACTTGAATTGACTTAACTTGACTTGACTTGACTTGACTTGACTTGACATGACTGACCTGACCTGACCTGACCTGACCTGACCTGACCTGACCTGACCTGACCTGACCTGACCTGACCTGACCTGACCTGACCTGACCTGACCTGACCTGACCTGACCTGACCTGACCTGACCTGACCTGACCTGACCTGACCTGACCTGACCTGACCTGACCTGACCTGACCTGTCCTGACCTGACCTGACCTGACCTGACCTGACCTGACCTGACCTGACCTGACCTGACCTGACCTGACCTGACCTGACCTGACCTGACCTGACCTGACCTGACCTGACCTGACCTGACCTGACCTGACCTGACCTGACCTGACCTGACCTGACCTGACCTGACCTGACCTGACCTGACCTGACCTGACCTGACCTGACCTGACCTGACCTGACCTGACCTGACCTGACCTGTGGCGACTCGTCATGACTCGTGTTGACTTGTCATGACTCGTGGCGACTTGTCATGACTCGTGGCGACTTGTCATGACTCGTGGCGACTTGTCATGACTCGTGGCGACTTGTCATGACTCGTGGCGACTTGTCATGACTCGTGGCGACTTGTCATGACTCGTGGTGACTTGTCATGACTCGTGGCGACTTGTCATGACTCGTGGCGACTTGTCATGACTTGACTTGACTTGACTTGACTTGACTTGTCTTGACTTGACTTGACTTGACTTGACTTGTGGTGACTTGACATGACTTGTGGTGACTTGACTTGTGGTGACTTGATTTGACTTGTGGTGACTTGACTTGACTTGTGGTGACTTGACTTGACTTTTGGTGACTTGACTTGTGGTGACTTGACTTGACTTGTGGTGACTTGACTTGTGGTGACTTGACTTGTGGTGACTTGACTTGTGGTGACTTGACTTGACTTGTCTTGTCATGACTTGACTTGTCTTGTCATGACTTGACTTGTCTTGTCATGACTTGACTTGTCTTGTCATGACTTGACTTGTCTTGTCATGACTTGACTTGTCTTGTCATGACTTGTGGCGAATTGTCATGACTTGTGGCGACTTGTCATGACTCGTGGCGACTTGTCATGACTCGTGGCGACTTGTCATGACTCGTGGCGACTTGTCATGACTCGTGGCGACTTGTCATGACTCGTGGCTACTTGTCATGACTCGTGGCTACTTGTCATGACTCGTGGCGACTTGTCATGACTCGTGGCGACTTGTCATGACTCGTGGCGACTTGTCATGACTCGTGGCGACTTGACTTGACTTGTGGTGACTTGACTTGACTTGTGGTGACTTGACTTGACTTGTGGTGACTTGACTTGATTTGTGGTGACTTGACTTGACTTGACTTGACTTGACTTGACTTGACTTGACATGACTTGACTTGACTTGACTTGACTTGACTTGACTTGACTTGACTTGACTTGACTTGACTTGACTTGACTTGACTTGACTTGACTTCATTTGACTTGACTTGACTTGACTTGACTTGACTTGACTTGTGGTGACTTGACTTGACTCGTGGCTACTTGTCATGACTCGTGGCGACTTGTCATGACTCGTGGCGACTTGTCATGACTCGTGGCGACTTGTCACGACTCGTGGCGACTTGTCACGACTCGTGGCGACTTGTCATGAGACTCGTGGCGACTTGTCATGAGACTCGTGGCGACTTGTCATGAGACTCGTGGCGACTTGTCATGAGACTCGTGGCGACTTGTCATGAGACTCGTGGCGACTTGTCATGAGACTCGTGGCGACTTGTCATGAGACTCGTGGCGACTTGTCATGAGACTCGTGGCGACTTGTCATGAGACTCGTGTCGTGGCGACTTGTCATGAGACTCGTGGCGACTTGTCATGAGACTCGCGGCGACTTGTCATGAGACTCGCGGCGACTTGTCATGAGACTCGTGGCGACTTGTCATGAGACTCGTGGCGACTTGTCATGAGACTCGTGGCGACTTGTCATGAGACTCGTGGCGACTTGTCATGAGACTCGTGGCGACTTGTCATGAGACTCGTGGCGACTTGTCATGAGACTCGTGGCGACTTGTCATGAGACTCGTGGCGACTTGTCATGAGACTCGTGGCGAATTGTCATGAGACTCGTGGCGACTTGTCATGAGACTCGTGGCGACTTGTCATGAGACTCGTGGCGACTTGTCATGAGACTCGTGGCGAATTGTCATGAGACTCGTGGCGACTTGTCATGAGACTCGTGGCGACTTGTCATGAGACTCGTGGCGACTTGTCATGAGACTCGTGGCGACTTGTCATGAGACTCGTGGCGACTTGTCATGAGACTCGTGGCGACTTGTCATGAGACTCGTGGCGACTTGTCATGAGACTCGTGGCGACTTGTCATGAGACTCGTGGCGACTTGTCATGAGACTCGTGGCGACTTGTCATGAGACTCGTGGCGACTTGTCATGAGACTCGTGGCGACTTGTCATGAGACTCGTGGCGACTTGTCATGAGACTCGTGGCGACTTGACTTGACTTGACTTGACTTGACTTGACTTGACTTGACTTGACTTGACTTGACTTGACTTGACTTGACTTGAATTGACTTAACTTGACTTGACTTGACTTGACTTGACTTGACATGACTGACCTGACCTGACCTGACCTGACCTGACCTGACCTGACCTGACCTGACCTGACCTGACCTGACCTGACCTGACCTGACCTGACCTGACCTGACCTGACCTGACCTGACCTGACCTGACCTGACCTGACCTGACCTGACCTGACCTGACCTGACCTGACCTGACCTGACCTGACCTGACCTGACCTGACCTGACCTGACCTGACCTGACCTGACCTGACCTGACCTGACCTGACCTGACCTGACCTGACCTGACCTGACCTGACCTGACCTGACCTGACCTGACCTGACCTGACCTGACCTGACCTGACCTGACCTGACCTGACCTGACCTGACCTGACCTGACCTGACCTGACCTGACCTGACCTGACCTGACCTGACCTGACCTGACCTGACCTGACCTGACCTGACCTGACCTGACCTGACCTGACCTGACCTGTGGCGACTCGTCATGACTCGTGTTGACTTGTCATGACTCGTGGCGACTTGTCATGACTCGTGGCGACTTGTCATGACTCGTGGCGACTTGTCATGACTCGTGGCGACTTGTCATGACTCGTGGCGACTTGTCATGACTCGTGGCGACTTGTCATGACTCGTGGTGACTTGTCATGACTCGTGGCGACTTGTCATGACTCGTGGCGACTTGTCATGACTTGACTTGACTTGACTTGACTTGACTTGTCTTGACTTGACTTGACTTGACTTGACTTGTGGTGACTTGACATGACTTGTGGTGACTTGACTTGTGGTGACTTGATTTGACTTGTGGTGACTTGACTTGACTTGTGGTGACTTGACTTGACTTTTGGTGACTTGACTTGTGGTGACTTGACTTGACTTGTGGTGACTTGACTTGTGGTGACTTGACTTGTGGTGACTTGACTTGTGGTGACTTGACTTGACTTGTCTTGTCATGACTTGACTTGTCTTGTCATGACTTGACTTGTCTTGTCATGACTTGACTTGTCTTGTCATGACTTGACTTGTCTTGTCATGACTTGACTTGTCTTGTCATGACTTGTGGCGAATTGTCATGACTTGTGGCGACTTGTCATGACTCGTGGCGACTTGTCATGACTCGTGGCGACTTGTCATGACTCGTGGCGACTTGTCATGACTCGTGGCGACTTGTCATGACTCGTGGCTACTTGTCATGACTCGTGGCTACTTGTCATGACTCGTGGCGACTTGTCATGACTCGTGGCGACTTGTCATGACTCGTGGCGACTTGTCATGACTCGTGGCGACTTGACTTGACTTGTGGTGACTTGACTTGACTTGTGGTGACTTGACTTGACTTGTGGTGACTTGACTTGATTTGTGGTGACTTGACTTGACTTGACTTGACTTGACTTGACTTGACTTGACATGACTTGACTTGACTTGACTTGACTTGACTTGACTTGACTTGACTTGACTTGACTTGACTTGACTTGACTTGACTTGACTTGACTTGACTTGACTTGACTTGACTTCATTTGACTTGACTTGACTTGACTTGACTTGACTTGACTTGTGGTGACTTGACTTGACTCGTGGCTACTTGTCATGACTCGTGGCGACTTGTCATGACTCGTGGCGACTTGTCATGACTCGTGGCGACTTGTCACGACTCGTGGCGACTTGTCACGACTCGTGGCGACTTGTCATGAGACTCGTGGCGACTTGTCATGAGACTCGTGGCGACTTGTCATGAGACTCGTGGCGACTTGTCATGAGACTCGTGGCGACTTGTCATGAGACTCGTGGCGACTTGTCATGAGACTCGTGGCGACTTGTCATGAGACTCGTGGCGACTTGTCATGAGACTCGTGGCGACTTGTCATGAGACTCGTGTCGTGGCGACTTGTCATGAGACTCGTGGCGACTTGTCATGAGACTCGCGGCGACTTGTCATGAGACTCGCGGCGACTTGTCATGAGACTCGTGGCGACTTGTCATGAGACTCGTGGCGACTTGTCATGAGACTCGTGGCGACTTGTCATGAGACTCGTGGCGACTTGTCATGAGACTCGTGGCGACTTGTCATGAGACTCGTGGCGACTTGTCATGAGACTCGTGGCGACTTGTCATGAGACTCGTGGCGACTTGTCATGAGACTCGTGGCGAATTGTCATGAGACTCGTGGCGACTTGTCATGAGACTCGTGGCGACTTGTCATGAGACTCGTGGCGACTCGTCATGAGACTCGTGGTGACTCGTCATGAGACTCGTGGCGACTTGTCATGAGACTCGTGGCGACTTGTCATGAGACTCGTGGCGACTTGTCATGAGACTCGTGGCGACTTGTCATGAGACTCGTGGCGAATTGTCATGAGACTCGTGGCGACTTGTCATGAGACTCGTGGCGACTTGTCATGAGACTCGTGGCGACTTGTCATGAGACTCGTGGCGAATTGTCATGAGACTCGTGGCGACTTGTCATGAGACTCGTGGCGACTTGTCATGAGACTCGTGGCGACTTGTCATGAGACTCGTGGCGACTTGTCATGAGACTCGTGGCGACTTGTCATGAGACTCGTGGCGACTTGTCATGAGACTCGTGGCGACTTGTCATGAGACTCGTGGCGACTTGTCATGAGACTCGTGGCGACTTGTCATGAGACTCGTGGCGACTTGTCATGAGACTCGTGGCGACTTGTCATGAGACTCGTGGCGACTTGTCATGAGACTCGTGGCGACTTGTCATGAGACTCGTGGCGACTTGTCATGAGACTCGTGGCGACTTGTCATGAGACTCGTGGCGACTTGTCATGAGACTCGTGGCGACTTGTCATGAGACTCGTGGCGACTTGTCATGAGACTCGTGGCGACTTGTCATGAGACTCGTGGCGACTTGTCATGAGACTCGTGGCGACTTGTCATGAGACTCGTGGCGACTTGTCATGAGACTCGTGGCGACTTGTCATGAGACTCGTGGCGACTTGTCATGAGACTCGTGGCGACTTGTCATGAGACTCGTGGTGACTTGTCATGAGACTCGTGGCGACTTGTCATGAGACTCGTGGCGACTTGTCATGAGACTCGTGGCGACTTGTCATGAGACTCGTGGCGA